>NC_133530.1:27582277-27777927 GCF_048544455.1 Silene latifolia | reverse complement strand
TATTTTTGGCTTTCAACTACCTTTAATATCTTCATTTTGCGAAAGACTACCAAAAATCCACTTCCGGCGAAAAAAAAGTCAACTTTCCGGCGTTGACTTGCTCTTTTCTCCCTTTTTCACACATATAACCCATATTTCTCCCTTTGTTCACCCAACAAAATCCAAAAAAGCTCCTCTCCTGCCCAACACCTTATCAAAAGTTTGTTCAAAGCAATATCAACGCATAACCATTATTCAACCAGCTCAATCAACATCTCCATCTCCGTCGTCACCTTTACTACCATTTTCACCTTCACCCTTACATTTTAACAACCTTGACTACTCATGATTCATCAACCTATTGTCCATCTAAGTCATATTAAAGTACCTTCTTTCTCTCGCTGGAAAGTTGATTTTTTTTCGCAGGAAGTGGATTTTTGGTAGTCATTCGCAAAATGAATAAATGAAAGGTAGTTGAAAGCCAAAAATAAAATGAAAGGTAGTTGTTCACAAATGACCCTAAATAAAAGGTAGTTTCTGACAAAAAACCCTATTTGTAAAGATGTAAACTATGTGAAGAACAAGGATAAAGTAAAAAATATAAATATAGAAAAATAACGAGTGGATTTATATGGAAAGAAAATAAAATGAAGTGCTAAAATGCTAAATTACCTCATAAACAACATCTTTTCCGAAATTTGACTTCAGCAATTCTTCTCGACTTTCAATGCATACGTCAACAAGACTCGTCGACGCATCGAAAAAACAATATATAAGTACATATCCTTCCAGAAATATGAGATCACAAAATGTCGAGTTAACTAGCACAAGAAAAACATAAGATAGGAAATAATATGAGAGAATTTTCCAAAAAAAAAAAAAAAAAAAAAAAAAAAAAGACAACAAACCTCAGCAAGCCCACTTGTCACAAGCAATTCTTGCCTCCGAAGTAAAGGATCCTTTTTACCTCCCTCTGCCAATGGGGTATCTTCTTCAGGTTCCATGCTTTCATCGGCCTCCCAAGGAGGTGTTTCGTCATCGGACTCAGCTTTCTTCAAATCATCTTCGTTATTATTGGTAAGTTTTACCGGCATGTCATCATCACCATCATCGTCACAAGATTCTTTCTGAACCTGTTGGAAAATATACTAAGGAATTATAGTGAACGCACGACCAACCAAAGCCAAACCAAAAACATTCCAAAAAAAATGCTCGATAATTGACTTGCCTTCGAGCAAAGAGAAGGAATTACAGCATTCAAACAGGCCAAATCATCAGGACTAATATATCGCTGACAGTATGGTTGTAGCAATTGTAACAATGGACGTCTCGCACTCTGTATCACAAAAGAAAAAATATACAAGGATTCCATGATTAGGTGTAGCTTGAATGCTAACAATAATCCATAAAAGAAAATGATGCAGCTGTGGCTTGGTTCCTAATAGGGCAAAAGGTGCTTGGTCCTGCACTCCCGTGGAATCACCGTCATCAGGTTTGGTTCTAACCCTGGCAAGGGACACGGCCTAGGAAGCTACTCTTTTGTTAACCATCCTACCCATTACATGTATACTGATAAACGAAAAGTATTGAGTAATATACCTTGTCCAAGATGATTTCCTTCAAGTTTGACTGTAGCGCACGAATGAGAACCTGTTTGAGGCAAACATAAATCATGAACAAAAGGTAAATCATTTAACAGTTAATGAGAAACCACAAACCAAGGACCCTTATACGGACTGATAATGTAAAGTCTTTGGCCTTCTGAATCCTCGAATAGAAATATACACTAAGGAGGGGGGAAACAGAAGAAGAATCGGACAAACCTTGGTGACTAGTTTTGTGTCATCAACGTTAGATAGAATAGACACCAGCACCTGAAAAGATAAAGTAGGTTAGGGTGTCTAACTATCTCTCTTTAGATAAGGTTATTGGTAAGCAGTAATTAAAATTTCAAAACAAAAGTAAAATAAATACAGTACTCTGTACTGCCTAACATAGTTAAATAGATTTTGGAATTTGTAGATGTCAAGATGTGCCATGAAATTAAAGATAATTTATTTGATATAAGAAATATAGACAATTAGACATGAACTAATAAAAGCATAAAGTACGTAAAGTACATACCAAGGTTCCACAATTATCATGGATAATCTTGCCCATGTGTTCTTTCATTGCCTTAAGAAGTTTCTTCCTTTCCTACAGCAATAGAGTAAAAATGCATATGTGCATTAAAAAGTTAGTTTTATGACTTTTATCTGATACAGTGGTGTCTGTATTCCATTAGATTCCTTGAATTGATTACGAGAATTAAGTTAAACAAACCTTAGCACCACCATGCTTGACACAAAGCATACCGATTCTTGACCCATCCCTTGTATGTATAATTCGAACAAGGAGTGGTCCAGAAAGCTGTTTAACAACCTCTTCTGCAGACATCTGCACAAACTTAGTTAGGAAAAAAGCAATACAAGAAGCAGAAAAACACTCTGAAGAACAAAAAAGTAAAAGCATAAGACTCGTCAACAAGGTTGAGGTGAACTAGAAACTACCTTATCAGCAATGCTCAGGTACTCAATGAAGGCTTTGTGAACAATTGAATGATCAACTATTCCCTTCTCCCAGATTGATTGCAGGACACCAGTCATATGACGGCAAACACTTGATTTTCTCAGGCCTAACTTAGAAATTAAGTCCACTATCCTGTAAGCACAATGGAATATCCGTATAAGAATCTCATTCACCTATCCGTAGGTAGGAAACATATATACGTAATCAGTATAGTACTGAACAATAATTTAATACATGTACTCAGCTACAAATTAGCATCCGTATAAGAATCTCGTTTACCTATCTAAAGGTATTTTATATTCAGCATAGTACTGAACAATAATTTAATACATGTACTCGACTACAGATAAAGATCTCAAGACTAAGGCTCATGTTTTACAAGCTGCAAACCAATATGAGAGCCAATTTCATTATGCATATGTGATGATCAAAGAAATCCAAGCTACAGACACCATTTAATTTAACTAGCATTGAAGGGGAGACATTACATATTCAGCCAAGGCCCAAGGGTCACACATATTAGGGCCATTACCTAATATGTCAGGCTGTCAGTGCGTGATCAAGTTAGTAAACTTTTCTACTTATAAGTTGTCTACACAGTTCAATGGATTCAATTTCGCCATTTGGTCGATATATTCATATATTACTATTACACAGTATCCTTCAGTTCAATCTAAAATATTCTACTTTATTTAACATTCACTTGAGAAAGAAGATTTGAATAGTGACGACTACTTATGACTCAAGTACAGTGAGAGTACGCTAAACCCACGCACATAACCAGCAGCCAATATATTTTTACTATTCCAGAATGAAACTCACTTAGTCTCTTTCATATTTGCGAAGTCTTTGAATAACTGTAGCTCCTTTGAATATAGCTCCATCAAAAGTTCACGCTTCTGAATTGCATTTGCAATCTGATAAGCATGTTCAACAACTGAAAGACAAGAAATTAACAATTATAAAAATTCAGAAATACAGTTACAAACACGTGACAGCTGCCACTACCAGCACAGCAGATATGCGTGAAATAATTTACAAGAGCACAGCAAAAATGAATATTGCCCCCTTTAGGTATAATGCTTAACAGAGGGCCTCTCCTATGCCTAAGGAAGTATCAAATACAATATCCTTTGAGCCAGACTCTGGGATAATATATTTGCTGCGCAAAAATGAAATGTTTGGTGTGCCTCACTTTCAGCCTATATTACTCGGACTAAGTTTGGATTCATATCTACATGTGAGAATCTTGTACAGTTGTACTTCAAGTAAATTCTTCATGGTATTAGCTTAGAATGAAGTGCCCAAGTGTCATACACGTGTCCAAGTGGTGATTATGGGACACAAGTAGTAAAGGTAACTCGAAGAGTCCGTGCAACGTAGCATTCAGCATGTTTGAAGAGAAGACAATATCTTAGTTTAAAAATGCGCAAGGCGCACCGAAGCGTTAAGGGACCGAGGAGACGAGGCGCAATGCGCGCGCCTTTTTGATGCGAGGCGCCCTGTTTTTTATATCAAATTTGTAATTTCTAGATAAAATTTTGGCAACAATAGCCTTTTTAGGAGTTTTCAAGTTGGCTAACATGACAAGGAGCGAAATTAGGAATAATGGGGAAAAGAAACGGCAAGCCTTGTCTAAAAGAAATGGAAAGTGCGTACTAGTTAGCCTTGTTAGGTGAGCCATGTCTAAAAGGCGCACCTAAAATGGACCGAGGCATTTTGGCTAGTGCCTCATCCAAGGTGCGCCTTAGGCGCACTCAAGGCACGCTTTTTTAAACTAAGGACAATATCGCAAAAGCATTTGAAAGCAGAGTTAAAAATTGGTTCAATTTAGCCAAAAACATACCAATAGATCCAACACTATGTCTTAGTAGTCGAGCAACATTCCCATGAAGTAGTGAAATCAAACCAGGCAACTGAGATTTAGAGGCTGCAACTCATGAGATAAGAACTTTAGTCAATGAAAGGCCTGTTAAACAATTAATTCCAATCTGATCATTTTATTGAATGCAATAGGCATACCATTGTCAAACATCTTGGTAACTAAATGAACTGCATAGGTACTTAAGGATAGAGTGAGCATATGTGGTCGAAGTTCCTCGTATACCAAATCTCTCTCAGCATCTGAGCAGTATTTAACACATGTCTATAACCGAACAGAAAAGATTGGGGAAGTGTTAATCAAGGAAATATCCAATGAGCGGTAACATAAAATAGCTGCAAGTGGGTGAATAAGAGCACAAAATACCTGCAAGACACGTGACGAGATATGAGAGCTGGCAATCTCTGGAATCTTGCCCTTCATTTTTTGCAGTGCTTCAGTTACAAACCTAATCACAATTGGTGGAAAAATGAACATGCATAAAACAGAACATGAGAGCCTAAAGTGAGCTTGCTGTCAGAAACATACGTTGATCTCTCTTCTTTGGCTATATTACGACGCCTCATCTTCTCCCACAACAGTGAAAGCTCCTATAAGAAAGTTAAAAATAAAAAATAAAAAAATAATTAGCCAAAAGCTTCAAACAGCTAGCTACAACACACTCCCACAAGTATGAATCAAAATAACTGTCAATATCCTAAAGGATTCTGAATGAAGCACCATGCCTAATACTCATAATCTACAACATCAGCCTAGCGCCCTATTTATGTCTAGGTAAGTAGAGTTGGATGTACACGACTTCTCCACTCTTATTTAAAACATGGAAATCCTGCTTCATGATGACCCGTAATGAAAATTTGCTAAAAAACTGATAGTCTGTAATAGAAGGAGCGCAAATAGTTTAGCCATTTTGCTCTATTTGATCATACGCTAAAGTTCAAGAATAGTGCCTTTTATGAATAAAATGCTTTTTTCCCTCAAAAAAGAATAGAGCCTTTTAGGCTTCATATGAAATGGAAACAAAAAGGTGACTCAAGCCATTTCACTTCATGTGCCCAGTTTTTCTTAACCAACAAATTAGCAAATATTGCTACTCAAACGAAACACGAAAGTTCATCGTGACAAGTTGACAACACACCACTGCCACCAAAAATCACGAAATGTCCACGGATCACAGGTCTTAAAAAGTATTCGTAACTTCCACAGATCAGTGAGCACAAACGCCCACACAGAATAAATAATCAAAATGTCCACAAATAACTAAGACAGGTAAATGGCAACTGCTACCATCATTTGACTATGGGCATTATAGCTCATCTATCCCTAAGTCCTCAAGTCAATTAGCAATTTAGAAGGATCCAATCCAATTCAATTGTTTATGTCAGTTCTCCACAAAGTATGAAGTTGGATAGACCACCAGTCTATTTCTACAAAAGAGGAAAAAAATTGATGGCAAAAAAACTAAAACTAATGACAGCTTAGAAAGAAAATAGCTCACTTGCTCCAGTGTATAATGTGGCTTTCTCCTCTTCTTCCTCACCTCGGTCCGCTCCTGTGACAAGAGCATACAAGACCAACATTTGAATCAAAAATCTACATTTCAAGCATACTGAATAACCTACTACTCAATCAATAATAGAGCTAAAAATCCTTACTTCTCACCCCCGTAAAAAAAAAAATGAAAAGAGCAATAGTAGTTCCAAATACAGCCAAACAAAGGAATTAACACCAGGCTAAAATGGCCCACGAGAGGAAAATATTTAAACCTTGGCAAGCAGACGCATCTCTTTTTTTGACTTCTCATCCTTCGCAGAAATATCTTGTATCTTCTTCAAGGGCTCTGGTTTGGAAGAAGCCGGTTTAATGAGCTTCTCTTGTTTCTTTTCCTTCTTCAGTTCAGATGAATCATACATATGTTAGAATCATACATTTTTCGTTTGAATTCAATGAAAATGAAAACCAAAATTGCAATCACACACATGACGAGCATTACAATTACACATGGATATTGAACCAAACTAAGATCAGCCCACCAACATAAGTAAAATTCAAAAAAAAAAAAAAAAACCGCATTAAAATGACTTCAAAATAACCTAAAACCTAATCTAGCTCAAACTCTCAGTAGTCTAAACTAATCAATGCAATAACCTTAGCAGTTCTTAACATAAACAGAACAAAAAAATTGATTCAGCATACTCACGGCTATATTACTTCAACACTTCATATGAGCTCGCGTATGACACTTGAACATTTCCACTACACTCGGACCATACATTTTAGACTTTAACAAATTGTAACAAAACAACCTAGTCCGACCCTTGGGCACGCACCCGTGTCCGACCCTTTTGAATCGATTCTGAGTAACATTCAACATTAAATTCTGAATACTGCAAATCCAATTAAAAAAAATCTCATTTTTAATCAGAAAGTTCAAGTCTTGCAGATTCAAAACACCCAACAAGATGAAATTAGTTCAACATACAACAAAAGACATAAAATTTTCAATTTAAATCAGTAAAATCAAATCTGTATAGTTCTAAACAATCCCAGCAAAATCAAATACATGTAAACATAACAAAATTCTCAAAAAAATACAGCAAAGATTACAACTTTATAAACTTTATCAAATCCCAGATAGATAAACACACCTTGTTATCATGCTTAGCTGAAACCTTTGATTCTTTCTTCGAAGAATCAGGTTTAATGGACTTAATAAGCTTTGATTTCTTCTTCAGTTCTTGGGTTGGTTTTGCTCCTTTATCACCACCAACTCTTTTCCTTTTATTTGATTTCAATGCTTCATCTTTGGGCGCCATTGATGGATTGTTGAAGGTTTGTTTTCTGGGTTTCCAGTTGTTTCAGGGTTTTGCGAAGGGTTTTGTGGAAAGGGAGGCTTCGGGAATTGGGGATTTGAGGGAGGAGATGAGTTCGGGTTGGCCCAATTTCGAGTGTTTAATGCCCATTTGCTAGATTCGGATCCTCTTAGTTTTTTATTTAGGTTTTTTTTATAACTTTTAACGAGTTGATAACTCATAATTGTGGAGTTTAGTGGTTAAAATCTGTGTGAAATTGTATAGGATTAAGCTTCACCAAAAGCAAGTAGGGTGACCTGTCTAGGGTTCCTAGGGTTCTGTCAAAAAATCTTTGTCTCTGTCTAATCTTTCTTCGTTTTCTCTCCTCCTTCTCGAGGCTTTGCTCACGATTTCGATTGTGAGTTGGGTTCGCGATCTTCGTTTCTTGTTTTTTCTTTGCTTTTGTTTTGCTTGCAGGTGTCAATGGAGAACGGATCACAGGGCCATCGACGGGACGGGAAACAACCTATGGGGTCGGAGGAGGGTTTGTTCGAATGGGAAGAGGGCGAGGATCCGGATGCTAATACAGGAAAGATCCTTATTGTTGGAAAATTATGGGCGACGAGGGCGATTAATGTCAAGGCAGCCATAGACACAATGATCAAACTGTGGAATCCGTCGAAACCGATTGTAGGGAATGTTATCGACCCAAAGGAGAAAACCTTTATCTTTCGATTTGGTGCAGAACGTGATAGGGCGAAGGTGATTGAGGGACAGCCATGGCATTTCGACAAGTTCATGTGGTGTTTCGATATACCAAATCAATCGGGTAAAATTTCTGATGCTTCTCTTCATTTCTTTCCCATATGGACGAGAATCTATGACCTCCCCATTGCGGGACGAACAAGTCAGTTGAACGCTAAACGTTTGGGGGATTGCTTGGGGACTTTTATGAGGTTCGAGCATGGCCCTAACCCCGAGCTTGATAGGGCCATTAGGGTGCGAGTTTTATATGATATTCAATCTCCGTTGAAAGCTGCGATACCTATAAAAGTTCGAGATGGCCGTACGATAAGCTTTGGTGTGAAATATGAAAGGCTCCCAACTTATTGCTATGGGTGTGGTCTTATTGGCCATGGTGAGAAGGACTGCGAAAACGGTCCGTATGAGGAGGAAGATCTCCAGTTTGGAGATTGGTTACGAGCCTCGCCATGGAAAGTGGTGAAAACATCTAAAGAGAGCACGGGGAAGGCTGCTCGAGATCTTAGGGCAAGTTTTGATGAGGTTAGCAGAAAAGATTCAGATGAGGTTATCTCGAATATGATAACCAAACTGGAAAACATTGCGCTGAGTTTTAGGTCGAGGAAGAAAGACCAAGAGCCTGTGGATAAGAGTAGGAGTGCTGGGGGAGAGGAGAATATTGGGCCTGAGAGTGATATGGAGTTACAGGGTGGAGGGGCAATAACGGCGGAGGAAGGGACTGTTCAGGAGCGAATTGAGGGAGGGGGTGTGGTAGGGAGAGGGGATGATGCTGTTGTTGATGGGGAGGGGGTTATGGAGGAGCTGCACGGTGCAGAGGGATTAGTGATGGAGGAAGGGAGTGCGAACGGGGACCTGATGAGGACTGATATCGGGACAGGGGAGGACTTTAAGGGGGGGAAGAGAAGCTGGACACGATGGGAGAGACCTGTTAGGGAGGGAGGAGTGGCTTTGGCTGGTGAAAGGGATGCGGGAAAGGGTGACTTGCTGAAAAGGAGGAGGGAGGATCACATCGAGGAGAGTGGCTGTAAGCGGGTTAAACAAACGTTAGACGGGGGCGTCATTATACCTGAGGCGGAGGTTGACGGTGGTCAACCCCGCCGGGCCCAATGAATATCCTAAGCATCAACTGTCGGGGCTTGGGCCACCCCGACACGGCTTTGGCTCTTCGGGCTTTGATCCGGAGAGAGGCCCCGGCCATTCTTTTTTTATGTGAAACTAAATTGAGTGGTCGTGAGCTACGGAGGGTGAGGGAGAGGTTTGATGAGTTTTATGGTATGGAAGTAGATAGCATTGGAAGATCGGGAGGCTTAGCTATGCTATGGAGAAAGGAGATCGACTGCACGTTCATGTCAGCTTCCAATCACCACATGGATTTCAGAATCAAGAGTACTGAGGGGGAATGGAGAGTCACCGGTTTTTATGGATGGCCTGTTGTAGCTGATCGCCATCTTTCATGGGAACTCCTTCGACTGTTGAATAGACAATCAAACTTGCCTTGGGTATGTATCGGAGACTTTAATGAAATTCTGCTATCGACGGAGATGAAGGGGGGTAGTAGACCCCAAAGGCAAATGAACAATTTCCGTGCAGCCGTGGATGAATGTGGCCTGCGAGATATTACTTGGGAAGGATATAATTTTTCGTGGGATAACGGCCAAGTGGGAGATGCAAACAGACAGTGTATGCTTGACAGAGCTTTGAGCACTTCTACCTGGACAGACATGTTTCCTTATGCTCGTCTTTACTACCTTAATAGGGAGTGGTCCGACCACGCGCCTATAAAGCTGATCCTAAACAGTAGAGTCGACGGGGTGCAGGGAGGTCGTAGCTTCAAGTTTGAACAAATTTGGGTAGGAGAGGAGGGGTGTGCTGAGGCCGTCGAGAGAGGGGTAGAACGTGGGAGAGGGGATTTGGTGAATACTTTGGAGGAGTGTGCAAGTGAATTGAGGAAATGGAAGGGCACGAACATCAATAAAATTGGCAGGGGGATTACGACTAGGCAAAAGCAGCTGTGTCGGCTGGATTCGAAGGAGAGAACCGCGGAAAATGTCAGTTTGAGGCGTAAACTGGTGGCCGAGATTGCTGATTTACGTAGGCAAGAAGAGCTTTATTGGAGACAACGGTCGAGAGCGCTTTGGTTAAAGGATGGGGACAAGAATACCAAATTTTTTCACATAAGAGCAGGGGAGCGAAGGCGGAAAAATCACATTGCAAAGTTGATCGATGATGAGGGTGTTACTAGACAAGGGGATATTGCCGTGGGTTCTGTCGTGAATAGCTATTTCCATCAGCTGTTTACGACGGATACACCGACTGCGGATGATGAGCTTTTGGAAGGGATACGGGATAGAGTCACAAATGATATGAATGAAAATCTCAGGAGGGTATATGGTGAAGATGAAGTGCTTGACGCCTTAAATCAAATGCACCCCCTGAAGGCACCGGGTCCGGATGGAATGAATGGGCTGTTTTATCAAACTTATTGGGGTACGATAGGGCCTATTGTGACGGAGACTGTCCTAGCTATTTTACGAGGGGAGAGATCGCCTGCGGAGCTCAATAAAACAAATATTGTGCTTATCCCAAAGAAGAAAGCTCCGGACAAAATTCGAGATTTTCGACCGATTAGTCTTTGCAACGTGGTGTACAAGCTGGTTTCTAAAGTTCTTGCTAACCGCCTGAAGACGTTCCTTGGTGATATTGTCTCTGAGAACCAAAGTGCCTTTACACCAGGTAGGGCCATTTCGGATAATGTTATGATAGCTTTTGAAGTTTTCCATCACATGAAGAATTGTCGAAGCTCGGAAGGCATAATGGCTCTAAAACTTGATATGGCGAAAGCTTATGACCGAGTTGAATGGTCGTTCCTTCGGAAGGTTTTAATCACGATGGGTCTGGACAGGGATTGGGTGATGCGAGTTATGGCCTGCGTTACTTCAGTGTCGTTCTCGGTCCTGATTAATGGAGTGCCCACGGAAGAATTTCGGCCAACACGAGGGTTACGACAAGGGGACCCCCTCTCCCCTTATTTGTTCATTCTATGTGCTGAGGTTCTATCGAGTGCCATGCGTAGGGCGGTTGAGATGGGAAGTTTACATGGGGTCCGAATTGCTACCAATGCTCCTTCGATTTCACATCTGCTATTTGCTGATGATAGCATATTCTTTATGAGAGCGAAGACGGAGGAAGCTGACACGGTCAAGGGTATTTTGAGCCGTTATGAAAGAGCCTCGGGGCAGCTGGTTAGCCTTGAAAAAACTACTATCTCTTTTAGTAAAGGTATCCCCATACAAAAGAGAAGTAACTTGGCCACGAGGTTGGGGGTAGTGGAGGTTGAAGAACAGGAGAGGTACTTAGGGCTTCCGACGGTTCTGGGTCGATCGAAAAAAGTCCTCACGGACATCTTAAGGGACAAGCTGAGTAAGAGACTCAATGGTTGGCGTGGGAAAATATTGTCTAGGGCGGGTAGAGAAGTTCTTATAAAGGCCGTGGCCAATTCACTTCCTACCTATGTTATGAGTATTTTTAAAATTCCTGTCAACTTTTGTGAGGAGCTCAGATCCCTGATATCGAGGTTTTGGTGGGGGCATGATGAGGGCAAGAAGGGGATCAGCTGGGTCTCATGGAGGAAATTATGTCGATCGAAGAGTCTTGGAGGTATGGGTTTTAGGGATTTCCAGCTGTTTAACATGGCGCTCATAGGGAAGCAAGTATGGCGGCTGATCACGGAGCCAAATTGTCTTTAGGCTCGTACTATGCGGGCTAAATACTACCCCTCTGACGATGTTATGACTGCGAGAATTGGGCACAATCCGAGCTACACGTGGAGAGGAATTATTGAGGCCCGTAATATGTTGAACCAAGGGTGAAGGATACGGATTGGGGATGGGTTATCCACACGTGTGTGGGGAGATGCGTGGCTTCCCGAAACCCAAACTGGCCGAATTGTCTCACCTCGGGTCCTGGGAAGTGATGACATGAGAGTAGCGGATCTTATGGAGAATGAAGGAGGGAGGTGGAAGGAAGAGTTGCTTGGTACGGTTTTACTCCCGTTTGAGTGCGAGAGGGTCATGAACATTCGATTGAGTTCACTCAAACCAGCTGATTCGTGGTACTGGAAGGAGGAGAGGGATGGGATTTATTCGGTTCGTTCTGCTTATCGTAGTCTTGCTGGAGGCCGTGAGGAATTGGAAGTGGGAGGGGTCTCAAATTGGGATCGGGAGAGGTGGCTCTGGAATAGGTTGTGGAAAGTCCCGGTATGGCCCCGTGTGAAGCTTTTCTTTTGGCAACTCTGCAGTGAGGCTCTAGCAACAAGAGCGAATATCGCTTCTCGAGTCCGAGGTGAGTCTTCTTTTTGTTCTTTATGCAATAATTCTAACGAGTCGAGTCTTCATCTTTTCCGTGATTGTGCTTGTGCTATAGCTGTGTGGGAGGGCATTGGTCTGGGGGAGGGGGGAAATGAAGGTGGAAGTATAAGAGATTGGGTGGAAGCGAGGTGGCGGGTGTTGGGGCATCGGGAACATGCTTTGTTTATGGTGGGGTGCTGGGCGATATGGGAACACCGTAACAAGGTGGTTTTTGATACAAGGGAGGTGGATGTGAGGGGGATCATTCGACGAATAGGTGATGTCACGGCTGAGATGGAGGGTGGGGGATGTGCTCGGGAAAGGAAGGAGGACGAGGGACTGGGTAGAAGAACGAAGGAAGGAGGAAGGGCATGGGAGGCACCACCTGCGGAGTATGTGAAGATAAATGTGGATGCGGGGATAACGGAGGATGTGGGCATAAGCATTGGTGTGGTGTGTAGGGACGAGAGGGGTGCGGTTCGATGGGGTATCTCGCAGGTGCAAAGACAACAGTGGGACTCTCAGATGGCGGAGGCGGTTGCTATCATGGAAGGAATTAGCGAAGCTGCTAGGCGAGGACACTCCAAGATTGTGGTGGAGAGCGACTGTTTGCCCGTCATCGAAAGGTTGAAGAAGAAGGACACGGGGCGGAGCATGTTTTCTCTCGTGATACAAGACATTTTATTTCTATGCAATTCGTTTAACTCTGTTATTTGGTCTTTTACGAGTCGCGTGAACAATTCGGTGGCGCACTCTTTAGCTCATCTTTTTCCTAGAATAGTTGGTAGACATGTATGGTCGGAAACTTTACCACCGACTGCGAACATTGCTGTTTGTTTTGATTCTCGATTAATGCAGTAAGGCCTTCGGGTTTTATCCTAAAAAAAAAGCAAGTAGGGTGACAATCTAAGTCCATGCCTCCTAGACTTTGACCATGTCACCCTCGGGTGACTTACCTGTTATAATTTACTAAATTAATAATCCTATTTTTTCTTGATTATACATCACATAAATACACCAACACTTTCCAAATATCGACATGACACAAAATTAATGGTTAGGTTTGACACTTGATGACCCATTGATGTAATCGGGTCGACATGAGATTTAGATGAGTCGAGTTTTGGTTGAAGGATTCCTGACCCATTTATATCTTACATGAACGCGAACCTGGCACATCTCAATCTGTTTGCCAAGTCTAGATAAACTCAATTTTATTGTCCTTTATATGGGAGTTTTTTGTCCTCTTCATTATGAAAGTTTTTGTTCCTATCAATTTGTGGGTTTCTTCGATTTTGTCACGACAATTATTTGAAAAATTAGTGTTATAAATGTTCCTTCTATGGTGTCTCATAGAGTGTCGGATTTAGAAGATTAGGCTAACGCAATGAAGGTTTAAGCGTCACTTCTAAAAGTGTTGCCTAATGTATAAGGTAACATTTCTAAGACATTTTACAATATCATCATTCATTTATTTCTCTAATGCAGAAGCCAAATTGGCTGACATGGCATCACAATTACCTAGAGCAATCCTACGTGGCAGTTTGGCAGCAATCCTACGAAAAACATTTAACGTAAAATAAAATAAAAAGAGCAAAATTCTGTAAACGTATGATGATGATTTGATTGATTGCAAAGTCAACGCAATAAGTAACTAATTCCTAATTCCTAAATTAGTGGAGTGGAATATGACTAACAGAATGAATAAAAATAAGCAAGGAAATAAATAAATAAATATTACCTAATTTAGTTGAGTGGAATAAGGAATGAAATTAGTCAACATCATTCAACCACGTAGGTTTCTATTGGATATATATTATCTTTTTCCATTTGCTTTGACCTATGTCAATCTTTTTCCCCAAAATATAGCTAATTAGTTCTCAAAATATCACTATAAATTCACGTTCAACACAGTCATCTCCATCCATCTCTATCATTCATAATTTACAAAAAAAAAACAAGAAAAAAATTTAAGAACTCCGATATGGCCATCAACTGCACACTCGTCGCCCTACGCCATTTGAAAGCAGATATGATCACCGCTGAAATTTCCGTGCGTGTTGTGCACATATGGGAAAGAAAAAGCTTCTACAACAAAGAAGAAACTTTAGCGTTAGAGATGCTATTATTAATTGCAGAGGTATTACATGTTTTAGCAGTAATTGTCAATTTCAAATTATGCTGTAAAATTCTTTAATTACTATAATTTACAGGACAATCTAATTCAAGCAACTATTCGCAAGTGCATCATTTTCAAATTTAAGGATAGGATCAGCGAGGGACATCTATACAAACTGTCAAGATTCACCGTGGAGGCAAATAAAGGCGCTGAAATGGCAACTTCTGAAGAATTACGCATCTACTTTGCATATCCTACAGTTGTTAGAGAGGTGCACAATCTACCTATCCCAAGATATGGATTCAGGTTTGTGGACTTTGGTGATATTCTATCTGAACGATATCTGATGAACATTTTATAGGTACGTCCATGAAACTCATACTTAATCAAAAAATCAATCACTAATTGAAAATATTTATTATATAATTTTGTAACATCTATTGGACATATTCACCCAGATGTCATTGGTAAGTTTTCTGGAGTCGGAGAAGTCAAACCAACAAAGAATGGAAATAGTTGGATGACAATATACATTGAGAATATTCGGTAACAATACCACTACTTTTAAAATTCAACGTTATATCCCATAGCTATTCATTTACAACAATCATTTTAATAACCTACTAATTAATAAACATATACCCAGGAAGGAGAAATTAGCATGCTCAATATGGAACGACTATGTTGGTTTAGTTCAGGCTTTTGCTGATGCATGTAAATCGTCCACTGAACCTGCTATCACTGTCATCCGCTGTGTTCAACGGTGTAAATGGGAAGGTATACAACTATTTGAGTATGCAAAATTTAATTGTATTAATCATTTACCTGACGGCATATGAAATTCGATGAACTATCTAGGTGAACCTAGGGTGACAACTCGAGACACGCCACCCGTTTTTACTTCAACCACGCAATCCCAGAGGTGGAAGCGTTCCTCGGAGAGTAAGCTTATACAACTACTATTGTTAAAATTCTTAGGACTTTGATAATTTCAGTCAAATGATACTAATGTTATATTCTAATGCAACAAAGACTATATGCCGGTCAAGAACCAAGTAACTCCAATGTTATATCCTATATTTCGAGTGAGTCGGAAGATATGCTCTCAGGAGATAACTTGAGTACAATTACGGAGATTAAGAAATGTCAAAAGGTAATATTGTACTTTTTTTTTGTTTCATCCTGAACTATGGACTACCAGCTTTACAATATTTTTGAATATATTGTGAATATTACTGAAAATGTATGTTGTCATGCAAATACAGGTTGGGAGATATGTGACACTTGCAACTATATATGATGTTGATTTGACTGTCAAGTGGTACTATGATAGTTGCAAGCATTGTACAAGTAAAGTTGTGAAGAATGATTCAGGTAGGTGGGTTTGCAAGAAAGAAAAATGCATTGGCAGTACGGAAGGATCTGAAATTAGCATACCAAGGTATTAGACAGACTCCTAAATGAATTGTTTTAAAGCGCATTTTTCAGAATAGCATATCTCACTACTCTCCTTTTGCATTCATGTATCAGGTAAAGTTTCGTGTCATTGGTGCAGATAATGAAGTCTCCGAATTTGTCATCTTTGAGACTCAAATCACAAGCTTCATCAACGTCTCCGCAACAGAGATGCTTGCTGCCCTTGAAGAGGTAATCCTTATGTGGTAAATGATTACAGAAGTTATAATCAGTTATTAAACATTGACACGAATATAGGTTAAATATCTACGACTAATTTTTTATCACCCTGCAGAATGGACGAAAGGATGATATGCCAGATTTCGACATTTTCATTGACAAGCAATTTATCTTCAAAGTGGAAATTCACCCAAAGTACAACTTGGAGCAGAAATCAAAATCATATACAGTACTTAGTATGAGTGATGATCAGGATATGGTGGACCGATGGAATGCCAAGTACTTGGCCTTGAAGGTGTGCCAAAATCTAACTCCTTTATGAATATACATCATTGAAAATTCTGGGACATGGTCTCATATTACATTATTTTAACATTAATGCAGGAATCTGAAGTTGGCAGTGTGTACCATGATGTGAAACCCAACGGGTATGTTGCATTGGCTGAAAATAAGGTATATTTTATTTCAACCCTTTGATATTCGAATACGGTAATTTCATACTCAGTGTTAAATTCAATGTGTGAAAAACTTAATAACATTAATTTCAAATGCAGGCATGTGTATCCGAAACTGAGGCCAGTGATAGTTTGATCACTTCACCCTTAAAGCGATCATTGTCAAAAATGTTAGATGCGACCAATGATGACGATTGTGAGGTTTGTATCATAGGGGATGGATTCTCAGCCACCAAAAAATTGCTAGCAGTCAAGATGGAAAAGGAATGATCGTGGTGACAATTGTGACCATAATCATCATATTAGACTTCGGTTTTTAGAACCCCAAATAATTAGGCCAAGGGTACTACGCCTCAATGATATTATGCTATTTTAGACTACGGTTTTTAGAACCCAAAATAATCAGGCTAAGGGTATTAGACCCCAATCATGTAATGCTATTTTAGACTACGGTTTTTAGAACCCAAAATAATTAGGCTAAGGGTATTAAACCCGAATCATAGAATATTATGCTATTGCAATTAATGTATGCGAATAAATCATGAACGTGTGTTCAAAATTCGTTTACTTTTGATTTTAATGATATATTACCATTTATCATATGTGTTTGTGGTTATTGCACTCAATATGAAAAATCGACAAGCTGAGCCATGGCAAACGTCATAAAACTATTAGCTACCCTCACTGGGAATGACAACAACAAACTAAACATAAAATTAGCCAAAAATTTACCTAGAACTTAACCTAACTGACTAAGAACTAAGAACTATATACAATATAGCACAATCAAGTCTTGAGAGACACATTCCAAGAAACAGTACATGATAAACATTCTAGGAGTATGCACATGACTCGAAAATTACTTTAAAAATTTGGAGTCTTAGAAATAGGAACTAACTAATCTGACTAAAAAATAAGGACTATCCTTACTGACCGGATTCTTAGAGACTCCAAATATTTGCAGTTATCACAATAAAAAAAATTCAAAAGTATTTGTGGCTGATAAAAATTTCAGTTAATTTTTTTTTACGCCATTTTGATACACATTTTCTCCTCTTATATGTTATTTCAATCTTTGCAGTTATCACAATAAAAAAAAATTCATACTTGGCACAAAATGAAAATTTAAATGAAGGTACTCTTAGTATGTTAGACTCTGAACCCTATATTCTATCAGATTTTGACTGAACCACCTAGAAGATCTCATGCCACAAAAAGAGGAAATCCTTCTCAGAATCAGTTAAAACAACACTCTTGCTATTAAAAAAAAACTTTCACCTAGCAGACTCATCGGAGGATTCAAATAAGAGCATGGCTCCAGATACTCCAAACACTAATTCAAAGAAGAGGAAAGCAACAATAAAAGATTGAAATAAAGGTAATACAATTTACTCCACTTTGAAAAAACGTGATTATTCCTTATGCTATATTAAAAAAAATGGTTCAGTAATTTAAGAGAATGAATTGTACTGGACATAATCAGTGCAGAAAGATTTACCCCAGAGTTCATCCGCCAACATGGTCAATCCACTCAGTGATGTAACGAATCTGGTGAACAATAGACAATCATGTCATTCCATAGAAGGTATATACTTATGAATCCGTTTAATTTATAATAATCTGTATTTTATAAGCACATAAATTTACATAACTATGAAATTCATATTGTAGCCAATCCTCAAAACAAAAGCACAAATGTTACACATCCACAACACAAGGATAACAAGGGTATGCATGTAGTACAGTTCATTTTATAATTTTGCACACTATTGTCGATACTTCAAGTATACGTGCTGAACAGTACTACTCAAAGTACAGAGAATAGTGTTCAAGAAAAGAGGAAATTCAATACTCAAAGCGCTCTAACTAATGTTCGTGGAAAGGGAAAAGCCATTGTGAATAAAAGACACACAGGTAATTTAGGCAATTATTTATCAATGAAATTCACGTATAACCATTCATTTAAGAGACTACATCAAAATGTACCTATTTGCAGAAAACATACAACACATAGCTTCTCCATTTAACAACAGTATCACCCCGACGACTTCCGTGCCTAATGCAAAGGACAAGTCGTCGGCATTGAGTAATAGTGGTACGTCATTCCAATCCATTCATTATGTAAAATCATAGATAAATAGTATAATGTATCACTGTGATCATTCATAATCTTAATTACTTATTTGATGCAGGAGCTATTCAAAATCAATATTTCCAAAATTGTCAAATATGCTCAAAAATAGCAAGACAAAAGCGGAAGTTCATTACATCCCACAGAAAAACAGGCAATAAAGAGACATTTGCATGGCTTAGTGGCCATGATACATGTCCATTTCACCAAAATGTCTTTCACACGGGCACACCACCATTCAATATGCTTATTGGTAATTTCATGAAATTGTGTAAAGCCACTCATAAGTCTGTTTTGTTACTTTTCAAATACATCATGTCTGTTTCCTAATTAACTTTCTTATACAAAATTCTAGCACCACATCGAACATATACAAGCAATGCCAGACAAAATAGAAAATTGATCTTAACTGCAAAGAGGATGAGGAACAATCAAGACATATCGACGTGCATATATACTCCTACCACACCGCTGAATTGTGGTACCACAGGTACTAGATCACCTGTTCATAAAGTAAAGCACTGTGTTAGTGTAAAAAAATGTAAAAAAAAACATGTTAAAGTATTATTATTAATAAAAATGCAGGTATTATTAATACAAATGCAGGCAATGCAGTTGATTTCAATAATGGAATTCGATGTGAGTCGAGTGTCTATACGAGCTCAAATCATACTCCTCTTACTCCTCCAACTGGTATCAACACTAGTTCTCACAACTATATTTCCTATATTTTAAACAGTATCAAAACTACTTCTCATCATTTTTTCCTCTACTAACTATGCTAAGCATCATCAAGTCAGAATGGTATGTAAAATAATATATGTAAAACGTGTAACTTATCTTTTCTTTTAGCCATAGAAAATGCATTTGGTTATCTCCCTTATGCTATTGCAGTATCGACTCCAATGACCTCATTCATAAACGTCAAGCAACCTGCTTAGTATAGTAGAGAAGTAATGGAGGAATTGACTAGGAATATTTGTTCCACATATGAAGGTGAGTGTATATATATATATATATAGACACACACACACACACACACACACACACACACACACACACACACACACACACACACACACGTTTCATTATCCCACCTCTTTTCTATTATCTACCTATTTTGCCTTTGGTTATATATACTTCGTTGTTGTAGCATCTCGTCCGGTGACCACATTCGTATACATGAAGCAACCTACTTACCAGAATACAAACATACCTCAAAGCCTCACCACAAATATGTGTTCCCCATATATAGGAGCATCATCAAGTCGAAGTGGTGAGTAAGATATATTTGAAATTATGTTTATCTTATTTCTTTTACTTAACCACCTACTTTAGTTTCAGTAATGGCCATTTCGTTCTCGCAGAATCGAGAACTATGCACACAGCCAATACCAGGAAACAACCTGCTTGCCAGAGTAATGAAGACATGCTTCAATATTTGACAAGGAATATGGTGAACAGATGTGAGGCATCATCAAGTCGAAATGATGATGATATTGGTGAGATTGAGCAAGGTAATTTTAAATGAGTCATTTATATAGCTATGGAAAATAAAGTTTATCGTCAATGTTTATAAGCCTAATAAAAATATTCAATCATTACTAACATAACGTTGTAACCTAACTTAATGTCAGCTCCAGAAACACTCGAAGGTTACTGGGATATTGGGGATAAGGATTACAGCTGCAAACACTGTTATGCAGAAATGTGGTACGCAGAAAGTGTACGAAAGAATAGAACGCCAAAAAATCCAACCTTCTCTCTGTGTTGCATGGATGGAACCATAGAACTCCCTATGTTGAAACATCCTCCTGAATTATTAAGAGATCTTTTGAGTCAAAGCCATCCGCAAAGCAAGCACTTTATTGACAACATCAGAGCATATAATTCGATGTTTTCATTTACCTCAATGGGAGGAAAAATCGACAGTACAGTCAATCGAGGTCGAGGACCTTACACTTTCAAAATGGGTGGTCAGAATTTTCATTTAATAGGGTCTTTGTTACCACCAGATTCAGCTCCCCCAAAATTCTGCCAACTATACATTTATGATACAGATGAAGAAATCCAGCATAGGAAAAATGCTGTCAGGTAAGACAGAAGCTAAAAAACATTTCAAGTAGAACCCCCAATTTTATGTTCTAACAGACTGACTGATATATTTATGTGATATGCAGCCCGACAAATCCTGAGCAATTTAATGATCAGCTCATAACTCGGTTGCGAGAGATGATTGATCGCTACAATCCCCTAGCTAAAATGTTCAGAATGGTCAGGGATAGATTGAGTTCAGGAATAGAAGGAGAAGTTAAGATGAGGTTAATCAGCAGGCGAGAAACTGATGGAAGAACGTACAATCTACCAACAGCTTCCGAGGTTGTAGCTCTTATTGTTGGGGACATTGATGAAACATTATAGAAGAGGGACATAATTATTGAGACGCGTAGTGGCCGATAACAATGAATATCTGAGTTGCATCCTTCCTACCTATCATTGCAGTATACCCTCCTATTTTCATTCGGCGAAGACGGTTACAGACTCGGCATCAAGCATAGTGAAGAGTCAATTTCTAAGTCAAGCAAAGGTTCAAACCCACGAAATCAGCTAACTCTTCGAGATTTTTTTGCTTTTCGTATACAGGATCGACCGTTGGACAAATAATCTTCAACGTTATTATCATCGGGTAAAGCATCCCAACAATTCTTGGTAGACGGCTATATGATGGTGGAATCACAACGGCTTTCCTTTATCCGTTACAACCAGCCAAAACTTCGATCAGAGAGTTTTAAAATTCTAGCTGATTCCGTAGCGAGGGGAGAGACCGAACCATCTTCATTTGGGAGCCGTATCATTGTACCACCATCATTTTTAGGAGGTCGCAGTTACTTGAAAGCAAACTATCAGGATACCATGGTTATTTGCAAATGGTGTGGTTATCCCGATCTGTTCATCACATTCACGTGTAATCCAAAGTGGCCAGAAATAACCAGGTTCCTTAAAAAGAGGGGACTAAGGTCTGAGGACAAACCTGATATACTCGATCGAGTTTTCAAGATAAAGCTACAAGAGCTCATGAAAAACTTAAAAAAACGTCATATTTTTGGGCGCACAAGAGGAGATTATTTCTTTACCTTTGTAATGTAATTAGGCTTTTATAATCAAACGAATTTAACACCAACAACTGAACCAATCCACGATTTTATATATTTCTATTTTCACAGTGGTATACACAATTGAATTCCAGAAACGTGGCCTACCTCATGCTCATATATTGCTCTTCTTGCACCGAGATGATAAGTTCCCCGAAGTTGTTGATCTGGATAAATTGATATGCGCAGAGATACCAGATCCGGCTACAGATCTTGTTCTGTATGAGGCAGTTAAGGAATACATGATACACGGTCCGTGTGGGGATGGTTATCCACAATCTCCGTGTATGGTTGATTCCAATTGCTCTAGACATTTTCCAAAAAAATTTAACGACCGAACAATTGTCGACTCTGAAGGATACCCTCGGTATAGGAGGAGGAAGAATGGACGAGAAGTTGAAAAGGGTGGCAAACTTCTTGACAATAGCTTTGTAGTCCCATACAATACCACATTGTTGCTTAAATATCGCGCACACATTAATGTGGAGTGGTGCAATCAGGCAAGATCTATCAAATACTTATTCAAGTATATTAATAAGAGCTATGATCGAGTCACAGTTCAGTCAACTCATGGAAGTCGTAATAATCAGAATCCAGATCAGATAGACGAGATCCAGAGGTATTATGATTGCAGATATATTTCACCATGCGAAGCTGTTTGGAGAATTTTTTCGTTCGACATTCATTATAGGACACCACCCGTTGAGAGGCTAGATTTTCACCTACCAAATGAGCAGAGGGTTGTTTTTAATGATGAAGACCACATCAACACGGTCCTTTAAAGAGACAATATTAATAAGACAATGTTCTTAAAGTGGATAGAATATAACAAACACCATCCTGAAGCAAGAGAATTGACATATGCTGAGTTTCCGATGAAGTATGTGTGGAAAAGGGATGAAAAGAGATGGTCCGAAAGAGAACGGGGACTCTCCCTTGGAAGGATGCACCATATGTCCCCTGGTGGCGGTGAACTGTATTATATGAGAATACTATTGAATTTTATCAAGGGTCCTACATCATACGAGGACATACAGACGTTTAATAAGGAAGTTTTTCCAACGCTTAAAGAAGCGTGCTACGCTCGAGGATTGCTTGGTGATGACAAAGAATATATTGATGCTATTATAGAAGAGAGTGATTGGGGATCAGATGTATACCTAAGACACCTCTTTGCCACCTTATTAATGACCGGCAACTTAGCTAAGCCTGAGTTAGTATGGGAGAAGACCTGGCGTCATTTGACCGATGATATTCTCTATAGGAGACGTTTAACACTACGGAATGAAGGTATTTTAAAACCATACTCAAATTTTATATAATGATCCATCCTTATAAGATTTATGAAATAGTTTGATTACATTTTTAAGGGTTCGTGTACAACTGTGCAGATCTACAACTTAGCGAGAGGGAGCTGCAACAGTACGCTTTGGCAGAAATTGAAGCATTGCTCAAAAGCAATGGTAGCACCCTTCGTAGGTTTAAAAATATGCCATCCCTTGATGATTCATTCACAGCAGGAGACATAAACCAATTGATATTAGGTGAGTTGTCTTATGACAAAGATGCACTGAAGAAGGAGCATGTTAAACTTATCACATCTATGACAGATGAGCAAAGGGCTGTGTATGATGAAATCATGGATACAGTCAAGGCTTAACGAGGAGGGGTCTTCTTTGTCTATGGATACGGCGGTACAGGGAAAACTTTCATATGGAAGACTTTATGCGCCGCCGTAAGAAGCGAAGGAGAGATTGTACTTCCTGTCGCTTCAAGTGGAATTGCAGCAATCCTACTTCCAAATGGATCGACAGCTCATTCAAGATTTGGTATACCAATCAATGTGTAACACCCCCATATTCCGAGGAGTCTTAGCTAGGCCTTCCTTAGTATATAATGGCGTTACTATCTCGGTTGTCCGAGGTAAGTAATCATCAAAAGTCGATAAAAGAACAATTATAGTTATATTACAAACGTTACAACCAACTTAACAAAATAAAGGTACAACTCATTGGTTATACTTTATTACTATCAAATCTCGTGAAGATTCATCCCTGCCAGGACTCCAGCTATCAACGACATCAACACCTACTAAGACAGACTGCTCACCATAAGGGATCACGGCAGACACATAAAACAACAAGACAACCACACAAGGTCAGTACTGAGATACGACGTGACAAAACCAACAACATCTATCAACATGACACAGCACAATCAGTCACACACACAAGCACACCCACTCCAATCAATCTTCGTTACCGACTGTCCACTGGACCAGCCCTGCCAGTGGGGGACCGCAGCCGTACCCACCAAATCCCCGCTCATCATATCGAGCGATAACCCTGTCCCATTAATGTGCACATCCCCTCCCATGGCGGGTTCCACGGAGGGCGAAACTAGGGCGTGAAGCCACTCCCGCAAGTGACTTCACTCAGCCGAGGGCGCACCTCGAGAACCAGAGACAATCAATCACAGATAGCTGCAATACAACAACAACCAACAAACTGTATACACCAACCGATTACCACATATACGCTGCCACACAAACACAACTACAACACAACAATCATGACACAACAACCGACGCTCTAGACCAACCACAGAAACTGAGTAGGCGAACCTACCTTTAAGAAACTGCAACCACTCCATGCCAACATACGAAATATCCAGCAATCAAGCAACACCTATATTCACAACACAATCATCTATCACTACCAAGCAAACCCTAACTGCAAAGACAAGGATACGGATGATGATGGCGACATACCTACAAGAAGAAACCTGGCAAAAGACCGCTACCCAACTCAATCTATGCTCTCCTAAAGCACAAGAACCTTCAAAGGCTACCATGGAGGTTATATGGTAAAGGGAAGGGAAATAGGCGACCTAAGGATCTGAAGGAATGAGGCGGAAATGATTTGCGAATTTAACAAAACGCGATTATAAACCCTCGCTGAAAACCCGTTACTCGATCGAGTGGTCCACATACTCGATCGAGTGTCCCCTACTCGATCGAGTATCCAAGCTACTCGATCGAGTAGCCTCTACTCTATCGAGTACCACACAACTCACAACCCAAGGTAACTTTGGTACGCACTTCTAAGGACTATTACCGCTCCCAAGGTCAGTCAATGATGGTCAAAGGGTCTCTAAAAGGGCGGGTATTACAGTCTTCCCCCCTTAAAAAGAACTTCATCCCCGAAGTTCAACTCACCCAACCAAGGCACACAAAACGGAAACGAAACAACATCACTATCTCCTCTTTTTTTTGCATAGGTTACTACTCCCCGGAAATACCCTCCCCCATGTCATCATCATCAACTGTCTAACACTCCATATAGACCAACTCCTACAAAATATTACTTGAAATACCCAACACACTACGAGGTTACACTTTCACTTAACAACAACCAACAACGCGAAACATGTCACTTTAGCACCACTAATATACTCAACAATATAATTCTATTCCAACACACTACCTCATGACTATCTTTTTATGACCGCCTTTTAAGTATACTATTCAACTTTACTTTAACATACAAGTTACTTCCACTAACAAGTGCAAACAATTATACTTCCATACCAGAGATGTGACTAAATTCGTAAGAAACGTTATAAACAAACAACAAGTGCAAACAATTATACTTCCATACCAGAGATGTGACTAATGTCGTAAGAAACGTTATAAACAAACAACAACATAATTTCAAAATCGGCCTTTTATTTTGCGACATTAATCTTCCCCTCTAAAAAGGAACATCGTCCCCGAAGTTCACCATCAAATTACTACATATGTTACTTACTACCTACATCTTGACATATATCCAAACCATATTATTCATTATTGACATTACTCGTACAACCAGTAAACCATAAAGATATATGCAACCATATTCGAATAACTAGCCACCGTCAAGAAGGCATGTGTATAACATTTTCATCTGTATATATGGAAGGATGCACTCCCGGTGAAATATAACTAGTAGACAATACGGATGTAAAATGAATGCAATAAAAACAATTACAACTTCACGATTCGTTACAAATACGCCTCTAAAAACCAAGCACGACCTCCAACATATGATATTAACGGTTCAAACTTGCTACTAATCATCAATAACCATGTTAAACATCAAAATATGTAACTATATAATCATCAAACAATTTTAATTCGTGAAAAGTTCATGTAACAGTGCTACTCGATCGAGTATGTAGTGGTACTCGATCGAGTGCCCGCTACTCGATCGAGTGTCTTGGCTACTCGATCGAGTAGCCCTGAGATCAGAATACCTCATTTCTGTCACACCTGCAGCTACTCGACCGAGTATGGGGTACTCTGTCGAGTACCAACAGGTCAAAATCTTGGAAAATACCTGTCATAACCCACATATATGTATATATAAATGTCACATAACGTGAGTCAAGATGACTTCCCGACTCCTAAAATCCTGCAATAAAGTCAAACTAGCAAATCCGGCCTTATGGCCATCCATACAAATCCCAAAATAAAAGTTCTAACTAACAACGACTACCATAATCTAACACCATCAACCATAAACAAGGATAAAGAATAGGAGTATCACTCCTCCTGCTGCTGCTCCTCCATCAGCTCATCTCCACCACCATCTCCTCCCGAGGTGCCCGCTCTCGATGACCCAATACCCGCATCAACCCCCGCTCCAGCTCCAGGACTCACATACCATGAGGTCAAGCCACCATAAGCAAAGGACTGAGGTGTCCCCCAAGCTGACTGATCTACCCCGTAAGAGTGGAAAACCCCACTATAGTCCTCAACTCCGCTCCACCACACCGGATGCGGTCCCTTGGTGCCAATCCCCTGAGCATACGCCATCTCATGCATGTTCCGGAGTGTCAAGGTGGATGACACTCTCTCTGCCAAGTAGCTCGAACGCGTCTCCGGGGTGTCGAGGTAGGGGTAACAAGGAAAAGGGTGCTGCTGCGGTGGTGCTGCCGGCCGTGGTATAGTCTCAGCGGTCCTCTCCCTCACTCGACGGGGTCCTCTTCCCAACCTGGGCCTCTCCTCCACTGCCGCCGCGTTCTCCCCCTTCTTCGGCTCGGGCATCACCTGGAGGATTGTGTCATCAATGAGGTACGTCCTCAACTGTCGAGGCCCATCATCATCCTCCTCCTCCTCATCGGAGTCCACAACTACTACCACCGGGTCTAAGGGCTCTGTCGGTGGGAGATGCTCAGGAGCCGGAATCTTCATCCAGCTCATGCCCCACACCCTCCAAGCTAGGCTGCCATCAGCTAAAGTTCTCAACCATTTCAGGCCGAGGTAGTAGTCTCGGTCCATAATAGGCACCGGTGTAGCCAGAGGAACATACTCAGAAGAAGCCTCAAAGGAGGCGAGATTTTCAGCTAGCCGAGTGGCGATAGAACCACAACTCAAGTACCGGGTAGTGGAAGTAGCCATCAAGGCAAGGCTAGCACAGACCATGACAGGAGCATTAAAGACCACCCTCTCGGTCCGCTCCGGGTTGAGGTAAGACATCAGAAGCAACATCTCATGATTGTTCAGTTTACTAATATCCGGTCTATCATAAAGGAGGTTCAAAATAGAACGAAGAAAGATCCTCAAGGTAACATGTTGAACATCATTAATCAACATGTTGCTTGAGGTGGAGCCGGCTTTCCGTAAAGACAAGGCATTAGGCGGCAGACACCGCACTCAGAAGGGATCTCACTGATGGAATCCTTGGGAGACTTGGCCAACCCAAGGTGAGACGCAAAAAGGTCCATGGTCAACAGGAAACTGGTGTTCATCAACCGAAACTCAACAGTTTGTGCAGCTGGCTCGTAATTAAACGAGCTCATAAACTCCAAGGTAAGAAAAGGGTAATAATGCTTCCTCAGCCGATACAACCCCGTGAATCCCAAAGTCTCAAAGATGTGATGGACATCCGTCTCAATTCCCAAGTCAGTAAGAAGTGTGGTATCCACACAACGGGTTGGCCTCATTTTGCGTTTTTGCAACGCCACGAATCGCTCTCTCTGTTTAAAGTCTACAAACACCACCGAAGGGTACTCCGGTACCGCGGGTACTATGGGTCCACTACCTTCCCCAAGCTCGGGCTGTGAAGCCTTCCCCCTCTTACTCTGACGGGTCCTTATGTTTAGTCTCGGATCATAGTTTTGAAAGATACAATTTAAACAAACTTGCATAGGCATGTAAAGCACATAATTCACACAATTGAACTTTGAATACTCAGCTAGGTACACACTTTCACCAACAAATTCCCAATTTGATATGTATAAGTTCAGTTTATGGCATTCAGACGATCTCTATGACTGTGAAAAGTTTAACCTAATAGACATAATTTACTCAACCAATTAAGCTATCATGGCTTGGCTCACATGCTACTTCATATACATACTTGATAACATGTGAAATGTTCATATATGTTCATAGAAAGACAACTTAAAACATGTCATCATCGACCTTCAACTTTAGAAGCAAACAATTCAATTAGACTAGTCAGACGGTCTCTACAGCTGTAACAAATTGACTTATTCATCAAGAATTAACATCACCATTACTATACTAAAGTTCATCTCTTGTATATACATTCATATCCAACACTAAATCCCAAATATAGAAAACGAATTTCAATTTGGGGCACTTTTAAGACGGAGTTTTAAGGCAAGTTTTAAGATGAAAATCACCAAAATCCAACTTCTAACATGGTATGTGTAACATATAGTACTCAATTTCATCATCCAACATGTAGAAAACAACAAAAAATCAATTTTGATTTTGCAAACCCTAGAAAATTCGTCGCCAATTTTGCAGTTTATAATATATTTTTACAGCAATTAGTCACCAACATTCATGAAAGGGAAGCATGTGAATCATATTACAACAACTACAAGCAATTTATGTTCATATAAATCGAAAATTTCAGATTACACCGTCATTCTAACAAATTCAAAGTAATAAAAACATGTAAATAGGGAAGAAAATCATACCTTGATTAGATGGAAAGTAAAAGAACGAAATTAAACAAAGAAAACAACCCAAATCAATCACCACAACCACAAGAAGAGGAGAGTTTTGAGAGAGATTTAAGGCTTAGGGTTCAAATAGAAGAAGAAAGAATGAGAGGCATAAGAAGAATTAAGGGTTTTAAGAAACCCGTAAGAGGTTCTGTACTGTAGCCCACTCGATCGAGTGCCTAGGGTACTCGATCAAGTGCCCTCTACTCGATCGAGTAGGTGCTATTTCGTCGAGTAACTGCATAAAATTTCTACATCCCAACGTCATAGCTTCCTAACTAGATCGAGTGAGGTCTACTCGGTCTAGTAAGCACTCGCACTCGGTCAAGTAAAGTTGAGTACTCGGTCAGAAATACGAAATAAATTGAAGATTCCTGCAAAAACAATATCGCTTGTCGATTCCAAACTATGTTCGAAATTCGTCACTAGTTATCATACTTGCTCATGTATTAACATTACTACTCAAGCATATCATACCGTCTCATCAGATAAGATTCATGTCATATTACGCTACAAAAAATTTACCCAACTCGGTTTACCTGCCACCGAGTCATTCATATGCATAATCACGTCATCATACCATATCTAAACTCGTCTTACCACATTGTTATCGGCTTATTCTCATGTTAATGCAAAACATATATTTAACGATAATTATTCTCATGTTATCCAAGTACATTCTACATAAACAAATTAAAGCTTAGCATGTTCCAGTTCCAATATAAACAATTTATTCCACACAATTAAGCACCACGCAAGCGGAAAGTTTCAATCATCGAGCATTGTATACACGCATCACTAATTACTAATTCTCGTACTATATCTCAACACTTCCTTAACTATCATCATTATAGCTACGGTAGAAATTATAAACTCATATAGGTTCGCTATTACTAACAACTTAAAGTAAACACCAACACGTCCACCTTTCATATTACAGCATACACTCCTGCACTTTTACGCATTTCTATTGAATAAAACTCTTTTTACGTTTCTCATAATCATCGTATAAGCTCACTAATTCTACCAAAAGTTCACCACACACAATCCAAACGCAACTACCATGCCCATATCTACTTTAGCAAAGACTCAGCCACAAATAGTTCCGACGCAATCAACACACACATTACATACATACACACGGACTCCACATTCCCATACCCTGTGACTGGCTTAAGTACAACGAGGCCAAGATTTTGAAATGAGGGCGCCTACTCACCCAAAATCTAGCATCAGTTGGGGCTCTCATCATACATTCACCAGGTTCATTTTATTAGACTCACTACGTTCATTATTTTTATTGGTTACAGGTTCCAAAATCGTCGCTCTGATACCACTTTGTAGCACCCTCATATTCCGAGGAGCCTTAACTAGGCCTTCCTTAGTATATAAGGGCGTTACCATCTCGGTTGCCCGAGGTAAGTAATCATCAAAAGTCGATAAAAGAACAATTATAGTTATATTACAAGCGTTACAACCAACTTAATAAAATAAAGGTACAACTCATTGGCTATACTCTATTACTATCAAATCTCGTGAAGACTCATCCCTGCCCGGACTGTAATACTCCATATTTATAAGTCTTGGGGTACTCTATCAAGTAGCCCTTACTCTGTCTAGTAAGGGTAAGTTGCGAAATAAAATAGTTTCTGACCTGTTGGGTACTCGATCGAGTAAGGGGGTACTCGATCGAGTACCTTTGGTACTCGATCAAGTGTCCGGTTTTACGGGGAGTTTTCTCGGGTTTTGTTAATTATGCGATTAAGGTATTTAAGTTCCGTCGTCTTTATTCTAAACCACTTTTACAAAACCTAAATTCCTGTTTAAGAGAGAAAGCAACAAGTTCATCTTCCTAATCGCATTCTTAGCAATTCCCGGAGTTCAGATGGTCAATTCTTGTCGTTGTTTATATCGTTGGGTTCCTTGCGTCGAGGGTAAGATCTATGTACCCTTTTTATTGTTTTTCCTTTGATTTGGTTAAACCCTAATTTAGAGATTGGGGGTTTTCATGTGTAGTATGTGATTGGTAGCCTCTATGTGTTGTATGATAGGAGGAGGGTTCATAGAAGAGGCTTTTTGACTCAGCAGTAGAGACCGTCTGATTGTGTGCATACCAGGTAGGATTTCCTACTCAGTATTAGTCCCATAATGGGATATTGGTTGATGTATTGTATTTGGTTGTTTGATATGATAATTGTACTGTGATTGTGGTTGTGATCGTTGTTGATGGTTCGCGAGGCGTGGCCTCGGCTGAGTGGGGTCACTTGCGGGAGTGGCTTCACGCCCTAGTTTCGCCTTCTGTGGAACCCGCCACAGAAGGGATGTGCACATTAATGGACAGGGTTATCGCTCACTATGTGGAGCGGGGATTTGGTGGGTACGGTGCAGTGCGTCCCCTCATCGGCGGGTCGGTCCAAAGGACAATCAGATTGAGATGATGGGAATTGGTTGGTTGTGTGTGTGTGTGTGATTAAGTCATCTGTTTATCTTATTGTCGTTATACATATTGATTGTGTGATTAGTCTCGACCCCGATGTTGTTTTGTAAACTGCGGTGATCCATTCGGGATGGTGAGCGGATATTGAGCGGTATTGAGATGAGTCTTTGGGATAGGCGGGATGCCACGACATGATGATAGGAGTCTTCCATTGTAGCCTTTAGTTTATTTACGTTTCGATTAGAACATCGATTTGGAATCATGTATCGTACTTTTGGTTTGGTTTTGAGGATTGTAACTATTCGTTAAACTATTTATATTAAACGTTGTTTCTTCATTGCTGTTTGATTATCATTACCTCGGGTAACCGAGATGGTAATGTCTTCATACCTGAGTGGTCCTGGTAAGGCACTTGGAGTATGGGGGTGTTACAAATGGTATCAGAGCGACGATCCTGAAACCTGTAACCAATGAACCTAATGAACATAGGGAGTCAATTAAAATGAACCCGGGGTAAAAGTTGTAGGAGCTAGTGCAAAGGCTTGGGAGACGTCCTAAAGTCGCAGGGGTCGCCCTACAACTTTGAACCGGTCACATGGGGGAAGTGTTTGTCGAGTCGTATGTGTGTTTGGTTAACTTGTGTAAGAATGTGGTGAAATGTGTTAATTGTTGGGTGTTGAAGTAGAAAGTTGAGCATGTGAAAGAAAATGGTGATATGTGGGAATTTGTTGATGAGATGATAACATGTTGGATGATTTACAATGTGGCATTTAATAACATGATGAAATAATCTCGTAGACGGTAGAAAAGATGCGTAGCATGTGTATTATGATATAATGTGATTTATAAGTTTAGCATGTTAGCATATGACGTAACATGCGGGTAGCTTTTATGTATTAGCGTGACTCGATCGAGTGGGACTGACTCGATCAGGTGGTTTTTTGACGATTTTGAGTCCAGAATCGCGTTTTTGGGTACTCGATCGAGTAACTAGGGGTACTCGATCGAGTAGGGGGTCACTCGATCGAGTAGCCTAGATACTCGATCGAGTAGGTAAGAGATCAGAAGGTCTGTTAAGGGTCTGATGTTTGGGTACTCGATCGAGTATGTTGGGCACTCGATCGAGTAGCCCGTTACTCGATCGAGTGGGTTTGGGAACTCGATCGAGTAGGTTCTGGGGGCCGTGTCTTCGTGTTTTGAAGTTTAGTACGTATGTTCATATCTACCCTTTCTTATATATGTATAGTTTCAAGATGCCGCCCAAGAGAACTGCTTTGTATGCGAGAGCTGAGCTTATGACCGTGAATGACATCGTTAAGATGTTAGAGCACCAGGATGCTCTTACTGAGACCCTAAAGAAAGTGAATGAGGACAAGAATAAGGATAAGGAGAAGGAGGTTGATCATTCAAAAATCAGCCTCTATATTGCGAGGTTTAACCCGAAAGAATACAAGGGAGTTGGGGAGCCTAATCTTCTTGATAGTTGGCTGAGAGAGATGGAGAACATATTAGATCTGGTTCACTGTCCTGATGAGATGAGGGTAGAACAGGCTGCGTTCTATCTGAGGGAGGCAGCAGGCAAGTGGTGGGATTCAGTGAAGGTGAGTGCTAAGGGGATGTATACAAACCAGGGCTTACCTACTATACCATGGGAGGAGTTTCGTAGGGCTGTGAGGAGGGAGTTTGTACCGGAACATGTGAGGAGTAAGATGAGAGAAGAGTTTGATGGTTTTAAGATGATCTTTGAGATGTCCTGTGGCGAGTACTACAGTGTTCAATGAGAAGTCTAGGTATCTTTGAGGATATGGGTTTGAGTGAGGAGAATCTGGCGTTGAGGTTTGAGAGGGGGTTGACCCCTAAGATTATGGATAAGTTACCCGTGGGAATCCTTACGGATGTTAAGGAAGCTTATGAGAGGGCGGGGAGAGCTGAGAGGTTGGTGGAGATGGCTCAGGAGAGGTTAGGTGGTGAGAAGAGGAAGTCTGAGAGTGAGGGTGGTGGCCAATCGAACCACAAGAAAGGCAACCACAATCAGTCTAAGGGATTTTCTTCTGGGTCTGGGTTCAGTGCTGGGGCTTCCTTTGGGCGTGGCCGTGGAAGTGTGAGTAATAGTTGGGGAGTGACTGCTATAGTCAGTGGTGGTGTAGGCCACAAGAGACATGAGTGCACAAGTGCACCGGATCTTTCCGGAGACTGCGAGCTTCATGAGCAAATGACCTACCGGATCGTGGCCAAATCGGGAAGTCGAGTTACCGGGGGAGGCAACCGCAACGGCGGTAATTCTTATCGAAACCACCAAACAACAACAACAATCAAGGGTCGGGTGCTAAGCCGACCACCTCACCGATCTTGTCCGGGAGGTGGGCGGGAAGACCATGGCAAGTTATTCATGATGGAGAAGAAAGTAGCTGAGGAAGATGCGCACGTTATCACTGGTACATTCCTTGTTAATGGTATTCCTACGTTTGTTTTGTTTGATTCGGGGGCTTCTCAGTCGTTTGTGTCTTCGAGTCATGTCAAACAGTTGGGTTTGAGAGTATATGAGTCTGTCAGTGAGCAAGTTTTCATACCTTCGGGTGAGTCTGTATCGTGTGGGAGATTGTTCAGAGATGTATCTTTGATAGTTGGGCAAGTTGATTTCCCTGTAGACTTGCTAGAGTTTCCTTTTAACGGTTTTGAGATGATAGTTGGGATGGATTGGTTAGGAAAGTATAAAGCTAAGATAGACTGTCATCAAAAGAAAGTGTCTTTAAGAGGTCCTAAGGGTGTTAGTGTGTCTTATCGTGGGTTTCTAGTCAAACCCAAAGTTAAGTTGATTGCAAATATTACCTTGAAGTCTTATCCGAGGAAGGGATGTCCTTTGATCTTGTGCCATGTGAGAGATGACCGGATAGAGAGTCCGACGTTTGATGAGATACCAAAGTGGTGGGAGAGTTTGCGGATGTTTTTCCGTAGGAGATTCCGGGGTTGCCACCGAAGAGGGAGATAGACTTCACTGTTGAGTTGAAGCCAGGGACGGGGCCGATCTCTAAGGCACCGTACCGTATGGGTCCTAAAGAGATGGAGGAGCTTAGGAAGCAGTTGGATGATTTGATAGAGAAGGGGTACATTAGACCAAGTGTATCGCCTTGGGAGCACCGATTCTTTTCGTGAAGAAGAAAAATGGGAGTTTGAGGTTGTGCATAGATTACGGGGAGAGCCGAACCGTGTGACGATAAAGAACAAGTATCCTTTGCCAAGGATAGATGACCTGTTTGATCAGTTGAGCGGTGCAACAGTCTTTTCTAAGATTGATTTGAGGTCGGGGTACCATCAGGTGAAGATTAGAGAGGTGGACATACCAAAGACAGCTTTCACGTCGAGGTATGGCCATTATGAGTATGTGGTGATGCCGTTTGGGTTGTCTAATGCGCCGGCAGTGTTTATGGATTTGATGAACAGAATCTTCAGACAGTTTTTGGACCAGTTTGTAGTGGTATTCATCTATGACATCTTAGTCTACTCTAAGACTAAGGAGGAGCATGAGGAGCATTTGAGAATCGTGTTGCAGACTTTGAGGGATCATGAGTTGTATGCTAAGCTGTCCAAGTGTGAGTTTTGGTTAGAGAAAGTTGCTTTTCTGGGGCATGTGATCTCTAAAGATGGGGTAGCTGTGGATCCGGCGAAGATTGAGGCAGTGACAAAGTGGGAAGCACCAAAGAATGTTGCTGAGGTTAGGAGTTTCTTGGGTTTAGCTGGATACTACAGACGGTTCATGAAAGATTTCTCCAAGATAGCTAGACCGATGACAACGTTGATGAGGAAAGAGAACAGGTTTCGTTGGGATGAGAGTTGTGAGACGGCGTTCCAAACATTAAAGGAGCGTTTGACCACGCTCCTGTCTTAGCATTGCTGAAGGAGCGAGCACTTTGAGGTTTATACGATGCCTCGAAGAATGGGTCGGGATGTGTGTTGATGGAGAATGGCAAAGTGATTGCCTATGCTTCTAGGCAATTGAAGCCTTATGAGGAGAAGTACCCTACTCATGATCTGGAGTTGGGTGCAGTGGTGTTTGCTCTCAAGATTTGGAGACATTACCTTTATGGAGCAATCTTTAAGGTATTTTCTGATCACAAGAGTCTCAAGTACATCTTCACGCAGAAGGAGTTGAACATGAGACAGAGGAGGTGGATGGAGCTGATTGGCGATTATGACATGGAAATCATCTACCATGAAGGGAAAGCCAATGTTGTAGCTGATGCTTTGAGTAGGAAGAGTGTACATTCCTGTGTACGCCTCTATCTTTGATGAGGCTGAGGGATGAGGTAGCGAGTTTTGGGATACATATGATGCGAAAGGAGATGCCATGGGTGATATGACAAGACATCCGGAGTTTTATGATGATATTCGGGGTAAGCGTGCTTTGGATCCTAAGATAGTGGAGTGGAGAGTGAGTAGAGAAATGGACAAAGTGTCCCGGTTTTCTATTCATACAGATGGTAGTTTGAGGTTTGATGGTAGGTGGTGTGTTCCTAATGACGAGGAGTTGAAAAAGACTATCATGACAGAGGCACATTGCACACCATATTCAGTTCATCCAGGTGGAGACAAGCTATACAAGGATTTGAAGAAAACGTTTTGGTGGCCTGGGATGAAGAAAGAGACAACTGAGTTTGTGTCCCGTTGTTTGACATGCCAGAGAGTTAAAGGGGAACAGCGACGACCTTAAGGTAAGATTCAGTCTTTAGAGGTGCCTGAGTGGAAGTGGGAATCCATTTCCATGGATTTCATTGTGGGTTTGCCAAAGAGTCAACAAGATAACAACATGATTTGGGTGATAGTGGATCGTCTGACCAAGTCAGCTCACTTTGTTCCAATGAAAGATACATGGACTAAGGCACAATTGGCTATGGCCTATCGAAAGAACGTGCTTAAGTTACATGGAGTCCCTAAGGACATAGTGTCTGACAGAGATGCGAGGTTTATATCGAGGTTTTGGAAGGAGTTGCAGGAATCGTTGGGAACAACTTTGAAGATGAGTACAGCATTTCATCCTGCGACAGACGGGCAGACTGAGAGAACAATCAAGACTCTTGAGGATATGTTGCGAGCTTGTGTGATGGATTTTGGTGGTAGCTGGGAGCAGAGGTTGGACTTGATAGAGTTTTCTTACAACAACAGCTATCACACTAGCATTGGTATGGCACCGTTTGAGGCTTTGTATGGGAGGAGATGTAGGAGTCCAATCTGTTGGGACGATAGTCTTTGAGGCATGGTTTTAGGACCGAGATGGTGCATGAGATGGTGGAGCAGTTAAGATGATCGAGAACGGATGAGAGCAAAACAGATCGACAAAAGAGTTATGCAGATCTACATCGTCGGGACATAGAGTTTCAAGTTGGGGACAAGGTTCTTTTGAAAGTGTATCCTATGCGTGGAGTTATGAGATTTGGGAAGAAAGGCAAGCTAAGTCAGAAGTTTATAGGGCCTTATGAGATCTTAGAGCGAGTTGGGGAAGTTGCTTATCGCCTGGCTTTACCAGCTGCACTAGAGAGAGTGCATAATGTGTTTCATGTATAGCAGCCGCGGAAGTATGTGAGTGACCCGTCACATGTGTTAGAGGCAGAGAGCTTAGAGCTAGATGAGTCCTTATCATATCTTGAGGTGCCTAAGCAGATTCTAGACCGAAAGGTTAGAAAGACTAGGGGTGGTGAGACAGTTTTGCTTAAGATCCTTTGGTCTAACCACGAGACCGAGGAAGCTACATGGGAGCCAGAGGAAGCTATGAAGGAGCGTTACCCTTTCCTCTCTGATCAGGTATGTATGGTTACGGGGACGTAACCTTGTTTCTTTTAGGGGGGTAGGAGATGATCGCGAGCAGTTTTTAAGAGTTTTATACCCCTTTTATATGTTGTGTCGGTATGTTTGTCGGGATGAGTTGGGTTAGTATCATGTTTTATGTTGAATTTTGTTTTGGTGGCTGAGTCGGGAAGGTTATGGGAGTACCTTTGTTTAGTAGTGGTTTGAACTTCGGGGACGAAGTTCCTTTTAAGGAGGGAAGACTGTAATACTCCGTATTTATAAGTCTTGGGGTACTCTATCGAGTAGCCCTTACTCTGTCGAGTAAGGGTAAGTTGCGAAATAAAATAGTTTCTGACCTGTTGGGTACTCGATCGAGTAGCTGGGGCACTCGATCGAGTAAGGGGGTACTCGATCGAGTACCTTGGGTACTCGATTGAGTGTCCGGTTTTACGGGGAGTTTTCTCGGGTTTTGTTAATTATGCGATTAAGGTATTTAAGTTCCGTCGTCTTTATTCTAAACCACTTTTACAAAACCTAAATTCCTGTTTAAGAGAGAAAACAACAAGTTCATCTTCCTAATCGCATTCTTAGCAATTCCCGGAGTTCAGACGGTCAATTCTTGTCGTTGTTTATATCGTTGGGTTCCTTGCGTCGAGGGTAAGATCTATGTACCCTTTTTATTGTTTTTCCTTTGATTTGGTTAAACCCTAATTTAGAGATTGGGGGTTTTTATGTGTAGTATGTGATTGGTAGCCTCTATGTGTTGTATGATAGGAGGAGGGTTCATAGAAGAAGCTTTTGACTCAAAGAAGAGAGACCGTCGATTGTGTGCATACCAGGTAGGATTTCCTACTCAGTATTAGTCCCATAATGGGATATTGGTTGATGTATTGTATTTAGTTGTTTGATATAATAATTGTACTGTGATTGTGGTTGTGATAGTTGTTGATGGTTCGCGAGGCGTGACCTCGGCTGAGTGGGGTCACTTGCGGGAGTGGCTTCACGCCCTAGTTTCGCCTTCTGTGGAACCCGCCACAGAAGGGATGTGCACATTAATGGACAGGGTTATCGCTCACTATGTGGAGCGGGGATTTGGTGGGTACGGCTGCGGTCCCCCATCGGCGGTGGTCCAGGTGGACAGTCAGTATTGAGATGATGGGAATTGGTTGGTTGTGTGTGTGTGTGTGTGACAGTTAAGCTGTCTGTTTATCTTATTGTCGTTATACATATTGATTGTGTGATTAGTACTGACCCCGGTGTTGTTTTGTAAACCTGCGGTGATCCATTCGGGGATGGTGAGCGAGATATTGAGCGGTATTGAGATGAGTCTGGGATAGCTGGATGCCACGACATGATGATAGGAGTCTTCATTTGTAGCCTTTAGTTTATTTACGTTTCGATTAGAACAGTCGATTTGGAATCATGTATCGTACTTTTGGTTTGGTTTTGAGGATTGTAACTATTCGTTAAACTATTTATATTAAACGTTGTTTCTTCATTGTTGTTTGATTATCATTGCCTCGGGTAACCGAGATGGTAATGTCTTCATACCTGAGTGGTCCTGGTAAGGCACTTGGAGTATGGGGGTGTTACACGGACTCCAGCTATCAACAACATCAACACCTGCTAAGACAGACTGCTCACCATAAGGGATCACGACAGACACATAAAACAACAAGACAACCACACAAGGTCAGTACTGAGATACAACGTGACAAAACCAACAACATCTATCAACGCGACACAGCACAATCAGTCACACACACAAGCATACCCACTCCAATAAATCTCCGTCACCGATCGTCCACCTTTGGACTGGACCACGCCCGTGGGGGACCGCAACCGTACCCACCAAATCCCCGCTCATCATACCGAGCGATAACCCTGTCCCATTAATGTGCACATCCCCTCCCGTGGCGGGTTCCACGGAGGGCAAAACTAGGGCGTGAAGCCACTCCCGCAAGTGACTCCACTCAGCCGAGGGCGCACCTCGAGAACCAGAGACAATCAATCACAGACAGCTGCAATACAACAACAACCAACAAACTGTATACACCAACCGATTACCGCATATACGCTGCCACACAAACACAACTACAACACAACAATCATGACACAACAACCGACGCTCTAGACCAACCACATAAACTGAGTAGGCGAACCTACCTTTAAGCAACTGCAACCACTCCATGCCAACATACGAAATATCCAGCAATCAAGCAACACCTATATTTACAACACAATCATCTATCACTACCAAGCAAACCCTAACTGCAAAGACAAGGATACGGATGATGATGGCGACATACCTACAAGAAGAAACCTGGCAAAAGACCGCTACCCTACTCAAGCTATGCTCTCCTAAAGCACAAGAACCTTTAAAGGCTTCCATGGAGGTTATATGGTAAAGGGAAGGGAAAGAGGCGACCTAAGGATCTGAAGGACTGAGGCGGAAATGATTTGCGAATTTAACAAAACGCGATTATAAACCCTCGCTGAAAACCCGTTACTCGATCGAGTGGCCCACATACTCGATCGAGTATCCAAGCTACTCGATCGAGTAGCCTCTACTCTATCGAGTACCACACAACTCACAACCCAAGGTAACTTTGGTACGCACTTCTAAGGACTATTACCGCTCCTAAGGTCAGTCAACGCTGGTCAAAGGGTCTCTAAAAGGGCGGGTATTACACAATGCGTCCGAGCACTCCACGTGTTCGCGCATAAAACCGGGTACTGATTTAACTGAATTATTGATAAGGACTAAGCTTATCATCTGGGATGAAGCACCCATGGTAAATAAAAATTGTTTTGAGGCTCTTGATAAGAGTTTGAAGGATGTTATGAGGTTCTCGGATAAAGGTGACCCGAATAAGCCCTTTGGTGGTAAAATTGTCGTCTTTGGCGGGGACTTTCGTCAGATTCTACCGGTGGTGCCGAAAGGGAGTAGGCAAGATATCGTGGGCGCTTCGATCATTTCTTCATACTTATTGTCAAATTTCAAGGTAACACTTTATTTAATACGAATTTTCTATTACCTACTAATATATATGGTTTTATACTCCATTTTTTATAAGCTATTTTTTTTAATATAAAGGTGTTAAAGCTAACAAGAAACATGCGTCTCCAAGCTGGAGGTTCTAATTCCAATGTAGATGAGATCAGGCAGTTCTCAGAATGGATATTAAAGGTGGGAGATGGGTTACTCGGCGGCCCTAATGATGGGGAGGTTGATATTGAGATGCCCGAGGACATTCTCATACCCCAAACAAGTTACCCTATTGCAGCGATTGTCAATAGCACATATCCATCACTGGAAGATAATTTAGGGAACCACGAGTACTTACAAGAACGGGCAATTCTTGCTCCCACGCATGAAATCGTTGAGACAGTCAATGATTATATATTGTCGAAGATTCCCGAGATTGAAAAAGAATACTTAAGCTCAGATGAAATAAGTAAAGAAGAGAGCAATATATACATGCAAGATTTGTACTCTACCGAGTTTCTCAACACTATAAAGTGCTCTGGTATCCCCAATCATAACCTAAAGTTGAAACTCGGTGCTATGGTAATGCTCCTTCGAAACATCGATCAAACCCGTGGTTTGTGCAATGGCACAAGGCTGGTGGTTACTAACCTAGGGGAACGCGTTATTGGGACCACAATCATAACCGGTAGCAAGGTGGGGGACAAAGTATATATACCTAGATTATATTTGTCTCCTTCAGATGAGACTAAGTTGCCCGTTAAGTTCGTAAGAAGACAATTTCCAGTGACCGTATGTTTTGCTATGACTATTAATAAGAGCGAGGGACAATCTCTCTCTCATGTTGGGCTTTACCTCCCTAGGCCGGTGTTTAGTCATGGACAATTATACGTTGCAATCTCTAGGGTAACAAGTAAAAAGGGATTGAAAGTGCTCATTTGTGACCAAGAAGGGGTCACATCTAATGTGACGACAAATGTAGTCTACAAGGAAATATTTGATAATTTGTAAAGGCATGTTGTCAGCGTACATTATTGCCTAAGATTTCATATTAGTTCAATAAATTAGCGTCTTTTTACTCTTTAAGTTCAAGATATTAGCGCGTTTCAATTGCAGCATGTATTTTGTATACCACGGCACCATGTTTTTCTTAGGCTCTTATGATTTTATTTCATTTTTCATTTGACCGACCATAAATTAGATTGCTACCTGCTCAAATATGAAGTATCTTAGAGTGTATCTAAGGGACCCCTCTTTTCAAGCTGCCCCACCACAAAATAATTATTTCGCCCCAGAAGAACCTTTTATCCATAATGACGATCTTTCCGGAAAATGAACGGTAAAGCTTTTGTGAAGGAAAAAGCAGAAGTTAAATCAAAAACTTTTTCTGAAAGGGTGTAAAACGACTTTGAAAAAGACAAAAACTACCCAGTACGCAACTAGAAGTAGGAGTAGCAGAGAGTTTCAAAAATATAGATAATTGTGAAATGAAGACAGAGACTGAACCATCTATATCTACAAGCCATATAATTTTACCATCATTATTTTTAGGAGGTTGCAACTACTTGAAAGCGAACTATCAAGATTATATGGTGATTTGCAAACACTATCAAGAGGCAGACCATATTTCACACACCAAAGAAGCTGCTGCCAGTGATGATTGAAAAGGAATGATTATGTTGTCATGACTGAGCAGGTAGCACTATTTATCATATTAGAATATGGTTTTTAGAACCCAAATAAATTAGACAAAGGGTATTAAACTCTGATCATAGTATGCTATTTTAATTCAATGTATTCGAATAAATCATCAACGTGTTATCAAATATCGTGTGTACGGTTTTTAGAAACCAAAATAATTACGGTAGATTAATCAGATCATAATTGTGTTTTTTTCCCTTATGTAAAATTTACAACACTTCAGAACATAAAAAAAACACAAGTATGCATCAAATCAATTACGAATATAACAATTGTTAGCATTACATAATAATACTCCAGTAAAGAAATTGATAATCAAGGTACGAAAACTGACCTTAATTGAACAATCGAACATCCAAATAATCAGCAAGATCTGAGTTGATTACTCAAACCTTAAAACGATTATGACGCCATGTATTCTAAGATTCATAGCTGTGATTCTTTCCCCTAAATTACAGATCTGCTTCCTTCATAAAATAAAAAATCACAACTAAGATCAAATTAAAATACCAACACAGCAATCATTAGCATTATATAATCAAAATCTCTAATACGAAGGTAATAATTAAGGGAGGATAATTCACCGAGGAAGACGGATCGAGCATGCGAGATCATAAAACTATGAATAGTGTCTGCCTTCGATTGAAGTGTGAAGTTTCAACTTTGGGGTTGGAGATCGAAATGCATTTGAGTTTGGTACCATTCATGGAGGAAATAGAGCTCACCATTCATGGAGGATATATGACGATGATGATGATGATGGAGGTAGTCGATGGTGGGATGTGGCGATTGATAAGACAATCCGATGAACTGCGACAGAGTTAGGTGGACGGAGTTAGTGAGGAGTTAGTGTGATGGGAGTGGGGAGTTAGGTGAGGAGTTACGGAGTTAGTGAGGAGTAGGGTAGGTGAGGATTTAGAGGACAGTGAAACAGATTTAGCAATGAGGAGTTATTACATCGCGTTTTTGTTTTTCGGATTTGTTATTTCTCGGGTAATGAAATGAGTAATGAAGACATTAATTCGATTAAAATGTTTTAAATAGACTCGATTTTTAACCCGTAAATTTTTAAACAATACTTATATTTTATTAATAATAATTGAAATGTTTAATTATATAAGAGTTTAATTGAGTGCGGCTATAATTGTAGTCTCAATCTATCAAACTTAATTATATAACACAACTTTTTGATGATATTTTTATTAATCAAGTTTTCTAACAATCAGTAATACACAAGTTTTAATGTAGGACTATTTTATATAATTTTAAAATTGTGCAATAGATAATTAAATGTATACTACTTTCATTGTAAGTCTTGATCATAGTATTGAACTCAATATAGCTCAAAGATAAATAATAATTCGAAAATAATAACTATTTGCTACTATTAACCATACGCATCTAACCTCTAAAAACAGACCCGTGAATTTCACGGGTTTTAACCTAGTTTCACTACGTTGGTGTAACTTCGTTTTGTAGTTGTGTAAATTGTCAACTTGATGAGTTCTATTCTTCTCAGTATTTTATCCTTCCCTCATTCAAATAATACTCGTTTCCTTCACCTTCATCAGTACATTTATCATCCTTTATTAAAAAATATTAAACTCTCATTAAACATTTACCATCAATTTAATTACAAATTCACAAGTTTTATAGGTCCATTTTATATATACTTTTCTCCACATATTTAGTTTGGTTTTATATTTAATTTGCGCTCTTATGAGCGACTTATTGAGCTAATATCGCATTTGGTAGTATTTTTGTATTTTATTGTCATATGTAGGAATTGGAGCGGTTTTCCGTCATTTTCTTACGCTTTGGCAAATCTCGAGTAAGGGGAAGCTAATTACGAGTATTTAAGCTAAAAATGACGGACCATGTTATTTTTCAAAACTCGACCATGAGGGGCATTTTGGGAAGAAAATCCTGAGCATAATGACACTAACTAAAGGTTAGTAGACAAACAAAAAGATGAAGCCCAAAAATGAAGTTAGGAAATAAAGCCCAAGTAAAAGAGATTTGAAGCAGGATTTGGGATGCTCTTAGGATGTATACTAAGCATTCAACCGGAGAAATTATGAGGCATTAAAATGTAACATTGGATTCTCTTTCCAATTTAAGACGGAATTAAGAGAATTAAACCAAAAAACACACGACCCCGATCGGGGTGACCTTCTTCTTAATTGTTTACGTTTCATCTTTCACTCCTACATAAAGGGTGTTGATCCGACACTTCTTACACACTTTTTACACCACTTTTATACTCTCATTTCAGTTCTAAGTTTAGGTTATATTAGATTTCCCTTAAGCGTTTCTTTACTGTAATTTCCTTTAAACATTTCAAGTTCATTTGCAATTTCCATTTCAAGTATTTGTTCTTCTATATTCAAGTTATATTTCCATTATAAAAGTAATCTCATTTCTAGTACGAGTTTGTTATTCCTTTGTCATTTCCAATTACTAATTATGATCACTTTATCATTTGTCACTAGTCTAATTTACATTATGCAAGAGTAGTTAAATTTGTCTAGGGAATAATAAGTGAAACCATGCATAAATAGTTCTTGCAGTTGTTGAATTAGGATGATGTAATATCGTTTCATTGTTTCTTTCACATGTTTTCATTATATTGTTAGTCTTTGATAAATGATCAGTATCTTAGATTAAACTTGTTAATTCACTTTTATAAGTCGAGAGGCACGAAATTTAATTAGACAATGCATATGTTAGTAGACGATCTAGTCATAACGAGAGTTCGTTAGGACCCGATCTATGGCAATAAGGCCGAGAGGTGGTTGTCTTTAAGCCTAAACAATTAACGATATTATCAACTCTGATGTCTAACTTGAGCATTTACATAATTTGCATGTGTGACCCGACCTCCCTAGACTATTTCTTAATTATTGTTTTATCACAAGTTCACCAACCAATAAATCATACATTTACCGACCATGATAGAACTCACTCCATGACAACTTGTTTAGCAACTCCCGTCTCCTTGTGTTCGACCCCTATTACTACATTCATTTGTTTCTAGGGTATTTATCTTTGATTAGGTACACGACAAGCCTATCAATTAACAGCCAAAAGCGCTTCTAACTTATCCCTTCAAATATTTGTTTGATGATTTGGTTAAATTTTGAAGCTCCAACAATTTATCACTGACGAAAATCAAAATCCCTAATTGGTTCCCGAATGTAGAGTAATAGGATATACTGAGGTTTTGTTTGATCAATTAGTCTCCCTTAAAAATGACAATATTCATCTGATCTTAAATAATTGTGGCCTTGTGGGACAACTATTACGTCGTATAAATAGTCGAGGAAAGTCTGCCCTATGTGTTGTGCTTCTTGATTTAACTTTCTACTTGACCCATTTTTTAGTTAAAATGGATATCATCGTCATCTCAACCAAAAAGCTTAAGTTGATGGTTGAAATTCCAATATCGGGTCCCCTCACACGAATACCTGTGCTTGAAGAATGGATGCAACTACAAGCCTTCCCTTACTTAGTGCTAATATTCCACTTTAGAACTGTAGCCTTTGGGTCACACTGCCTCTGATACCATGTCGATAAATCATCTTACCCAAAAGTTCAAGTTGATGGTTGAAGTGTCAAGATCTGTTTTATACTCTAGCAGTTTGGCTTGTTATACATGGATTGTTTTAAGTAACTATTATGGAATGAATCAAATTATCACTGATAAACTAGTTTTTATACCCGTGCAATGCACGAGCCAAATTTCGTACTTTAGCACATGTTATATTGTTTATATATATTATTGTTTTGGTGCGTTTGAAAAATACTTGACTCTATTTGTATTTGGTAACAAAATAAAAGAATGGACATCTAGTTCTATTCCTTATTGCATAATAATTTTAGTGAGAAAATAAATCTAAAATAATATAAACAAGTAATAACTAAATCAATGGAAAGTAACGATATTTTATTACTTAATTTTACTTATAATTTAGTGACTCGATAACTTCCATAATACTTCTATTAGTTCTATATCTATTATAATCTTAATTTGTACGAACTTTACTCGTACGGTTGTTAATTTTCTATTTATTTGTGTCATTTGATAGTGATATGCATAACACTGTTCTAAACTTTTGTCTCAACTTTTTTGTTTATGCAATTAAAAAAGCAGCTGATAAAAGTTAAAATTTTGCACATACACATTATTGAATTTATAGTGTCCCAAATAAGGTGAGAGTGGTAGTGTTACTCTCTCAAACTCATTTATTTTTTACCCAATCTTCACAACTTGATTATTAGTTTGATGGATTGACATTTCTATACAAAAAAACATTGTTTATAGCCAGCGAAAGACCTAGTTAATACTTTTTAAGTATTAGCAATGAGTTAAGGGCATGTGACTTACGTGAATAAAATTTTTATAATCACTACGCATTCGATAAATATAGCGATGAACTATAATTATATATTTCTTTTTCTTGGTGAACTTTTTTTTTCGCCATTTTGACAATTATTTCGATGAATTCCAAGAAAATAGGATACATATGTAATACCCACTATAATTAAGGACTCTTTTGACCGACTCTTTGACCAGGAAAGACCTTAGGAGGAGATAGGTGAGAGGCTAGGTGCCTTACGAGAGTGTTTACTCGACCTAGTAGGGACTACTCAGTCGGGTAGTATGTATACTCGATCGAGTAGAGCTTACTCGGCTGGGTATGTGAGTACTCGACCGAGTATGGCTGTTGTTGACGCGTCGATATAAAAACGCAAATTCGCACGTTTTATTTCATTTTCATCTTTTTCGACAGTTCCTCTTTCTCTAACCCTAGTTTCTCCTTCTCTCACCTATCACCCATATCTCCATACACTCTCATCTAGCTTAAACCTCAACCAAGGAAGGGAGCGGGGTTTGCGTAGGAAGGATGCTTGCTTGGTCGTTGTCTGTGTTATCATTGGGCCGTGTCACTAGGTAAGTCGCTGCTTGGTTGTCCTTTTTCAGTAGATTGTTTGAGGTAATTGTATAATAGGATGTGGTTATCGTTGTAGGTTGCGTCTGGAGTCTTGCTTGACAGTTTATGGATACATTTTCATGGTTGGCGAAAAGGTAGGGTTTCTCTACTCAGTTTTGTTTAATTAATTCGAGATGTTGTGATTGTACTGTGTATGATTGTTGTCTGCTGATCATCGGAGTGTTGGTGCGGTGATGGTGTTGTGGTTGTGATGATGTTATGATGATTGTAGTTGAGTCACTTGCGGGAGTGGCTTCACGCCCTAGTGCGCCCTCCGTGGAACCCGTCACGGGAGGGGATATGCACATTAAGGGACAAGGTTATCGCTCGTTGATGAGCGGGATTTAGGTGGGGATTGGTTGCGGTCCCCCATTGGCGGCGAGGGCTACCTGTTGCGATGGGTAGTCTGGCAGGGCTACACACTTCGGTGTGTAATCGGTTACCGTGTGAGATCGGGAGACCGGAGATGGTGGATGATCAGCTGGTTACTTATCGTACTGGTCTCATTCTAATTATTCAGTATATGACCCCGTGTTATGTTTTCAAAACTGGGGTGATCCATTTGGGGATGGTGAGCAGTTAGCTTAACAGGTACCGTTTGTTTGTTGTTGTTGGGCATGGAGGGAATCGATTCATCACGCTACTGACATTAATGTTCTGACGCATGAGTTCTATAGCAGTCATAGTTATCACTTCTATCCCATCTTGTACTTTTGTTGTAAAGAGTTAAAGTAATTAACTACAAGTGTTCTTGTATTGTCTATTTGATCTACTACCTCGGGTGACCGAGATGGTAACACCTCCATACACTGGGATGGTCCTTTGTAGGGCATCCTGGTGTGGGGGGGTGTTACAAAGTGGTATCAGAGCCGACGATTTTGGAACCTGAACCAATGAACCAAATGAATATAGGTTGTCGAATTTAAAATGAACCTGGTGTATGTGCGTTGGGAGCCCCAGCTGATGCTAGATTTTTGGTGAGTAGGCGCCCTCATTTCAAAATCACGGCCCCATCGTGCTTAAGCCAGACACTGGGAAAGGGTAGTTAATAGGAGTAATTGCTTGAAGAGTGTTTGTTAAGTATGTTTGTTAATCGTATCACGTGTGCCAATGTGAGTTTTGCATGTAGTGACAATGGTGGTGATAAGGTTTTGAACTGGTTGTAACATTTTCCAAGTTGTGATTGGAAATTATGATGGATGAATTGTGGAACCCTTTTGTGTATAGCAAGTTTAAGTTGAATGATCCATTTTATAATTGTTGCATCATACGACGGTTAATGTTAGATGAATGTCTCGATTAGTGTGAGTATAGAACGAATTGTGGAAATTGTGATGTTGTAGTGTTATAGACTGATCTTGCAGGTAAGTAGCTAGTTTTAGACATGTATCGGATTGTGTTGTAATTGTTTGCGGTAGTTGAGGTAAGGAACGTATGTGGATCGTCGACTGATTTAGTAATGGTTCTATATATATATATATAGTGTGTGTGTGTGATACGTGTTTATGTGGTAGAGTAAGTTCTAACGGTGACGAGCTCGATTATGCGGAACTCCGAGCGTTGGTATTTGTTTTGTAGGTTCAATAATTCCGATATTCCGCTTCTGTCCTGTGACACTCGACCGAGTATAGACTTATACTCGACCGAGTTGGACACGCTCGGCCAAGTATAGTATCACTCGACCGAGTACCCAGTAAGTCAGTTTAGAATCGCTACTGATCTCTGGATACTTTACCGAGTAGTCAGAATACTCGACCGAGTAGTCCATACTCGGCCGAGTAAGCCCAATACTCGACCGAGTACGGTTTTATCGTGTTTCAGCCGGGTTGTTCTAAAAACCCTATAATTCCTTCTCCTTTCTCAATTCCGCCTCCAACTCCTTCTTCTTTCCTCTTCTAAAAAATTCATAACACTTCTCTCTCAAGCTTGTGAGTCATTTCTTGGTGATTGCTTGTGGATTTCTCACTTTGCTTGTCCAAAACTTCATTCAAGGTAAGGTTTCTAATAAATTTCTTTCATTTGTTCTTAAAATTATGGTATACACTTGCTCAATCCGAATTCCTACCATGTGTAAACTGAAATTAATGCTTCTCTTTTGATATCTTGAGTTTAATGGCTCCTCAAACCTAGTCTATGTTGTCACAAACCCAATTTCATGAATTAAGTCGCTTCTTGTGTGATACAAAATTCCCTAGGGTTTTGCCTAAGTTGATTTTTTTAACCCTTTTTATTGTTTTAAGATACTCGTTCAAGGATTCTTGATGATAAAAATGACTCTTTTGATTAAAATACTTTGTGTTTTGGGAGAAAATTTCGTCTCAAAATTGTATACATTCCCAAAAACAGTCCATCCATGGAAATTTTCTGGTTAATATATCCTTGTTAAAGCCTATCTTTATGCAGTATGCCAAAAATAAGAGCCACAGTAAACAAGAGGACTCGTGCTAATGTTCAATTTAAGACGGGTCAATCTAGCCAAGAACCTGTTGTTCCTCTGGTGTAAGACTATCCATCGGTAAAATTTTCCGATTTCAAGCAACGTAAGGCCTTCATATCTTTGATGAGTCGCCCTTTCCTACCTACTCGGTGTATGAACCCCGATATTTTGGAGACCTTGGGGGTTAAGGGAGACATAACTCATATCTCTAAGACTTTGGGAATAGAGGGGTTGTATCACTTGCGAAAGAAATCCTACCCTCACTTGACCTTGGAGTTTATGCGCTCGTTTGTTTATGATGCGAAGGAGAAGACCGTCTCTTTTTGCCTCATGAACGAGGATTATGAGTTGACTCTGGATGAGTTTGCTGGCCACCTGGGCCTAGAGGCAGAGGGGACGGAGTATCTTAGTGATGTAGTTAAGAATCGTGGTGCACCTCTTTATCTTCCTTACTTGACTGGCCGACCTACTCCTAGTGCTAGTGCTATGCTGATTAATGATATTCAGCACGTGTCCCTCCGTATGTTCCTTAGGATGATGACCTATATTTTGTACTCGAGAGATGATGTGAGTAAGCTAAACTCCCATGAGGTTATGTTGTTGATGTCTTACCTGAACCTGCACCGTAGGAAGCCCTTTTTACTATAGCGCTCCGGGGGTGGTTTGCGCTAGTTTAGATCACATGGCACAGTCCCCGAACCGTCATATTGCTTGTGGGGCCATAGTGACCCGCTTAGCCCAACACCTAACTGACTTTGAGGCTCCACCTCCTTTGGGGGACGAGCTTATTGAGACTGTGCCTACCATGAACGCCAAATATTGGTGTAACAACAAATGGTTGCGAAAGATGGATGATGGATCTTATGCCTGGAGAGTGAAGGGATCCTCGTGGATGGTACTTCCTAACCCTACACACCTTCCCGTTGTTGACCACTTAGCTGAGTGGGAGCTTGTAGGTGGTGTGATTAGACCTGGACCTTAGTACTACTTGATCGATCCCACCATCCTTTTGTATCTACCAAGCCAACCTTAGTGCCTAAGGGACAGCAGGCTCCTCCCCCACCTCGTGAGCGTTGTAGGGTTAGGCAGCCTAGGGTGGACCCGGTTGAGACTGATCCCTCCTACTCCACACCCGACTTCTACCCACAGCAGTACTCGCTCTACCCCGCAGTGCATGACCCTAGGATGCAGGTGAGTGACTTGACTGAGCCGATCTCCACCACCTTAGTGCTCCGCAACATGCATGAGATGGCCCTTAATCAGGGCATAGGGACTGAGTTGGCACAGCCTGTTTGGTGGAGAGGACCCGGAGTAGACACAGGTATCTTCCATAGCTATGGAGTCGACCCCAGCTTTTGGAGGCCACCAGTGGAGAGTGAGTTTGGCTGCCTCGCGTGACCGTGGGGAGCCAACTACGGCATTCAGCTAGGCGGAGGAGATTACTTAGCAGCAAGTTATCAGGGAGCCAGTACCTCGGGAGCTGGAGCATCAGGTGCAGGCGATGATGATGAGATGGAGGAGGGTCATGGCATTTGATTTTCTTGTATTTCTAGACTCGTCAGTTATTTATGGATATTTATCGTTTTGTGTGGATCTCTTTTCTTTTGGATGACTGTATTTGGCCTTAAGGCCGTTAGTTGTTTTCATACACTATGTTTGTGATTTAGTAGACTTGGACATGCACTTAGGTATGGCAATCGTGACTTGTTGCAGGTTAGTTCATGGGTGAAATTGTGTTCCATTGCTGAAAATGCTCGCTGCCCCTGAAAACTCGACCGAGTATACAGAATACTCGACCGAGTAGAGCCTACTCGGCAGAGTACACGCTTATACTCGGCCGAGTATCAGGGTATTGCGTGGTTTAGTGTTGTAATTCGTTTTAGTTCCTCGTGTTTAATTCTTTAGTCTGGTGTGTACTATGTTGTCATGACGTATCATGCTTGTGTAGTTCTTTAAGTAGGATATGTGTGTGCATCTTTTCTTGCTTTGTATTCGTAAGTGAGTTGTGGATCATGAGTAGAGGTGTGTGTGTGGTCGTGCACCAAATATATGTTTTGTAATAGTTGTCTCGTTTCAGGTAATCGTTACGGTTGGGTGTAATGAACTTCGGGGACGAAGTTTCTTTTTAGAGGGGTAGATAACATATCGCGATACAAAAGTCCATATAAACAAAAGCTAAAACAAAGTTCTCGAGTGTTTAGCCTTATTTCCATATATGCCCGCCTTCTATTTTCATCGTTTCGACTATGTTGTCTTTTTTTTTTTTTTTTTTTTTTTTTTTTTTTTTGGTGAAATGTGAAATATATTAGAAATATATAGAGTTAAAGATTACAAGTTCACCAAGTACATCAAACCGAAAAAAACATTGCCTACTAGCATACACACTCAAATCATACTAGTCCATGGCAACCACTTCATCTGTTGAAACTTAGTCCCCCATGTAATGTTTTTACCCCGCAGTTGAACATCAGTCTTCACCCTAGCAATAAGCACCTCAGGTTTAGGTACCAAAAGATCAATCCTGCAAAGGTTACGAGCTTGCCAGATATGATATATCATTGCAAGTATAGCAGCAAAGACAATGTGTTTCTTCATCAATGATCTGCATCTCCACTGTAAACTCCAACCAATAATATCATCAGCAGGCATATTAACACCTAGCCAGCATTTCAGCAAACTCCAGCATCTGGCACTAAAAACACAGTCATAAAGTACATGTTGATGTGTTTCAGGATGAGCCATACACAAATCACAGAGGCCATCAGTGATGATCCCAAACTGCATCAACCTATCCTTTGTCAATAATCTATGTTGGACTGCAAGCCACCCAATGAACGAGTGCTTAGGGAGGTTGAGTTTATTCCAGATCAGAGGGCACCAGCTCACTTTATCCTTGGGGCCTTGCAACCAGTGGTACCCATGAGCAACAGAGTAACCATGGTGCTCAGTCCACTCCCCAGCAGAAAACCCATCCTTCAAAATCTCCTTAGTTTTGCAGATCATTCTCCAAGACCAACTAGACTGAACAGGGGGAATGTAAGAGAGCCATTCTTGCCCCTTAATATAAATATGGTTAACCCACTTAATCCACATATGATCAGCCTTAGAAACCAACCACCAAACAAATTTGCCCATCATAGCCATATTCCACTTCCTGCAATGAACAATTCCTAGACCTCCATACTTCTTATCACAACATATTTTTTCCCAAGCAACATTAGGAATTTTATGGAATTGTTCAGAACCACCCCACAAGTAATTCCTGCATATCCTCTCTATTCTATCAAGAACAGTCACTGGAATAAGAAAAATGCGTGCCCAAAAAGAATGCAGTTGTGTCAACACAGCTTGGACAAGGACCAATCTCCCAGCATAACTTAATTTCCTAGCCCCCCATCCTCTTATTCTCAGCACCACTTTCTCTACAAGTCTAGAGCAATCACCTATGGCCATCCTCTTATGAGATATAGGTATCCCTAGGTACCTGAAAGGAAGGGATCCCTCTCTGAACCCAGAAATGCTCAAAATGTAATGAACCTCCTCAGCTCTCACCCCATTAAAATAAATGTCAGATTTCTCACAGTTCATCACCAATCCAGAAGCCTTTGAAAATGTAGCAAAAGCTCTCAACAGTACAGTTATTGAACCTCTATCCCCCCTACAGAACATTAATAAGTCATCTGCGAAGCACAAATGAGTCAAACTGAGTGGCCTACATAGGGGATGAAAGCTAAACTCCATGGTAGAAGTTACCTCAGCAAGAATTCTGCTTAAGTACTCCATACAAAGAGTAAATAGCAAAGGGGACATAGGATCCCCCTGTCTAATGCCTCTTTTGCCTTGAAAGTACCCAAAGCTATTACCATTAAGTGATAAGGTAAACCAAGGAGTGGAAATGCATTCCATAACCCAAAGAATGAATCTCCTAGGAAATTTCAGAGCCTTCATCATTTGCTTAACAAACTCCCACTCAATGGAGTCATAAGCTTTCTTCAAATCAATTTTCATAAGACACCTAGGAGAGCAAGACTTCCTCTTATATAATCTCACCAAGTCTTGACAAATAAGAATGTTATCCACTATATCTCTCCCTTTTATAAACGCACTTTGATTCTCACTAACAATACTAGGCAACACTCTAGCCAATCTATTGCAAATGACTTTAGAAATGACCTTATAAATCACATTGCAGCATGCAATGGGTCTGAAATCAGCTACACTCTCAGGTCTGACCTTCTTGGGAATCAAGGTGAGAGTAGTGGCATTGACTTGTTTCAGCATCCTGCCAGAGTTAAAAAATTCCTGTACTGCCTCAATTAAGTCATTTCCCACCACCTCATAAGCATCTTTAAAAAACTGGGAAGTAAACCCATCAGGCCCAGGTGCCTTATTAGGAGGAATAGTATCCAAGGCTTCCTTAATTTCACTGGAAGTTACCTCAGTAGTAAGGAGATTCCTCTGATCCAAATTAATAACAGAGCCCTTCCTAACAGTAGGGATATGAACCCTTGTCACAGGTGTGCAAGCCCCCAACAACTTCTGGTAGTAATGAATAAAAGCCTCCTCAATCTCTAATGCAGTAGAGGCCATCTTCCCATCCATGTCTTTGATAGCTAGAATCTTGTTTTGCATTCTCCTAGCCTTAATAGCACTATGGAAAAATTTAGTGTTTCCATCCCCCTCAGAGAGCCACTGAACTTTAGCTTTTTGAGCTAGAAAGCTCCTTTTAGCTTCAGCCCTATCCTTATATATTAAAGCTGCATCACGAGCCTCCCTCTGAAGAGAGACATTCCTGGGGTCCAACTGCAATTTGGTCTGAGCCTCTTGAAGCATTAATTGAGCCAATCTGGCAGTAGTCTCTATCTGAGCAAAGCTAGCACCATTTAACTCCTTCAAAGGCCTCTTCAACTGTTTCAGCTTCTTGACAAATTGAAAAATTTTATGACCAGGAATTTGAGCCTCCCAAACAGTCTTGACTATCTTGAGAAATTCAGAGTCCTTGCCCCACATGTTAAAGTATTTAAAACTTCCTCTCTTCCTTACCCCATCAGGTTTTAAAGCCATTGTGCAAGGGCAATGGTCAAAGAGGCCTTCAGGGTGGAACATAGTAAGAGTGTCAGGGTACTTGATTAGCCACTCATCATTAACCATGGCTCTATCAATCCTGCTGAACACCACATCCCCCACATCCTGCTTATTGTTCCAGGTAAAAAAGGCTCCATGGGCAGGAATGTCCCCTATACCACAATTATCCACACAGTCCTGAAAATCTCTCATCTCTGCAACAGAAATCTCAGAACCAATCCTCTCATCCATTGCAAGCACACTATTGAAATCACCCATAACCACCCAAGGGCCAGCCACCACCTGATGCATCAACTGAAGAGAATGCCACAAAGGTAGCCTATCAACCACCCTATTAAAACCATAGACCATAGAAATCCACCATATATCCCCAGTAGGGATAAAAGTGACTCTAGCATTGATAACTTGAGCTTCAGAACTCAAGACCTCCACCTTGTAATTAGTCTCATCCCAAATAATCCAAATTCTGCCTCTATCATGACTATCAATATTGTTAACCATAGCCCATTCACTTCCAATGCCTTGGTGAACTTTATTAATAGAAGGAAATCTAACTCTAGTCTCTAGTAAACCAAAAACACCTACATTATTATTATGCAAAAACCACCTAATGTCCTTTTGCTTATTCTCATTATTCATACCACGCACGTTCCAGAACCCAATGCTACCCATTTTCCAGCAAAGGATGTCCCCCAGGCATGTCCTCCTCAAGCACCCTCCTATAGTGAACAGAATGCTCAAGGACCTCCATAAAAGTTCTCCTCCCTCCTCCTTGTTGAGTCCCCTGCCTAGCCAATCTAGTGATAATTCTAATAGGAGACAATGGAGTAAATGAGCATGGTATAGGAGTAACCATCCCTCTAGCATACCCCCCACCAGCAGACTGAGACTGGACTACATGAAGATTTGGATTAGGAGCCACAGGAACCACAGGAGGTACAGGCTCAACAGGTTGTTGGGTCTGCCTCTTAGGTACCCAGACTTGCCTCTTCTTCTGTGGCCTAGGCTCCTGTTGCTTTCTACAGTCTCTCTGTATATGACCTAGTCCATTACACCCAGCACACAAAACAGGTTTCCACTCATAATGGACTATCTGCCTGTGCACAACATCCATCTCATCAGCAAACTCAATAACATCAGGAAAGTTTCCCCCCATCTTAACCTCAATCATCACCCTAGCATGTCCAATGAACGTTTTAAGGTGAGTATTACTATCAACACGCACTGGCTTCCCTACCAAACTAGCAATTTTCATCAGAGCATTTCCCCAAAATTTCAGTGGCAAACCATAGAATCTGATCCAAATAGGCACCATATCCACAGTTTCCCTGACCAATTTCGAGGAAGGGGTCCATTCCTTAACAACCACAGGTTTGTTATCAAAAAACACAGGACCCGCTTGCAACACACGCAACTTCATGGCTTCAGTTTTGAACCGAACAAGGAAGATACCATTAGAATGAAAAGAGATTATCTCATACTCAGTATATCCCCATACCTGTTTAACAAAACCCTCAACCACTTTAAACGGCGGATTCGAACCCAACACGTAACAATATACGGCAGTAGACCAATATTCAAGTTCATTCTCAACATCAGCACTAGTTAGTTGAAGAGGACTTACCCTAGACGATTCAGACTCTTGGGAACGATGAGAAACCTCCGTCCAGTCACTACCATCATCGGATTCCTCCTCCACTATCGAACTCATTCTATTACTAAGGGTAAATGGACGGATACCATCTTCAGAAGCAGAAGCGTGTTCCTCGCACTGAATATCAGTAGGAAGAACATCATCATCATGTTCCAAAGATTGAAATCGCGATCCACTAGCGTTATTATGTGGCGTATTACTAATTTTTTTGGATTTTGATGAATTATTATGTGATATTACTCTAATTACTCTATTAGATTTGGGATTATTCCTCTTTTGTCGAGCCATTGCAGTAACAAAATTAGAAGAACCCTAAATCGCTTTCTAATCGCATTCTCTCTCTCTCTCTCTACAAGTCAAGTTGAAAGAACTCGTTTAACATTGTGGTAACTGACAAGAGAATTAGAATTGGATGATATATTTGGATAAGATGGTCGTAAGTTCTGTAGTCGTTGCAGTCTTGTGCAATGAGTGTTTGTAGTAGTGCATTTTATGTTGTCTTGAGTGCGTTTTGGATTGTCTTGTGGTGGTCGAGATTTGGTATGTCCTTGTGTTATATCGATCGTCACTTCGGTGGCTAACCTCGCTGTTGAGATGTATGGGTTGAAATTCGGGACGAAGTTCCTTTTAAGGGAGGAAGACTGTAATACCCACTATGTTTAAGGACTCTTTTGATCGACTATTTGACCAGGAAAGACCTTAGGAGGAGATAGGTGAAAGGCTAGTGACACGTCTGTCGCGTACCTGTCAAAAATAACCAACTGGCTCTAAATAACTAATATAGCTAGGGAAGTCGGGTCGAATCCACAGAGAGGTAGGAATTTGCCAACTGAATTTAAGTTCGTCTAAGTAACCAATTTGGGGGTTTATAAAATGTGATTTCTAAACTAAGAGAAAAAGGGAAAGAGGATTAAAAAGAAGGAGTTTAACAGATAAAAGAGAATAGCTAAGACAAACGGTTCACCATAATTATCTGGTCGAGTAATCTAGGTCCCAGGTCAATGCAACACGGTCTAAGGGGTAGCGAACGTCACCTTTCGGTCCTTAATTCACCCTAAAATGTAAACAGTTTAACTTTCGCCCTCGCTGCAATATTCTATTGTTCGCTACTAGTCTGCCTCTTCCAACCTTTCGGTCTAGGTTAAGGTCCACCAAGAATAAGGGTCTAATTGCGTCGACTCAATTAGACAATTACAATTAATTGTAGCATTTAAACAACAAAGACGTGACGATATTAACCTAGTAGATCGATTACTCTCCCTTCAAATCATGGGTCCCCTACAGTCTTAGCATAGGAAATTAGCTACTCATAATCGCCGAATTAACAATTACAATGACTGAATAATCAAAACTAAGCATGATGACAACTATAAAGAGATGATTGAACTATTATAAATCAAAGAGAGGAAAGGAATTAAAAGCAATAAATACGATTAAGAAATAAATAGATTGATAATACCGAATCCGAGTAGCAAAGTAGAGTATAGAAATCCAAAGAATAGTGACCAAAGTAACAGTGGAAAATGTACGTAGTAAAGGAGATGGGAGTAACGTGATGTTCTCCTCAGTCTTATACTGCAAAACTGTCTTAAACCTAATCTATGGACTGATTACAAAAGCCCATAAAAGATTAGGCGGAAATAAACCAAAAACACACGAAATCCCCTCGATCGAGCAGAGAGATTACTCGATCGAACTCTAAGTCACTCGATCGAGCTAGAACTACCTCTCGATCGAGCACTGCTTGCTGAACCTCCTCGATCGACTCCTTAAACTGGTCGATCGACCAATCTTGAGTGTATAAAGCATTCGATCGAGCAGTAAACCACTCGATCGAGCTATATAGGCGCATCAGAACTTGAATTTCTTCCTTTACTCAGCTCATACGTCCTCCAAGTATAAGATTCCTAAACTCCGGCTCCTTATTTCCCATGAATGCATACAATTGGGACAATTAAGGCTCGATTTAGCTCCTCCTCGGTCAATTCCTGCAAATTACAATAAACGGACCAAAGTAGGATATTCGGGGGTATTTGTAGCCAGATGCTACATAAAAAGCACAGAAATGCGTGTAAAAATGAGGTGAAAACCTTATATAAAAGACACGCATCAAATCTCCCCAAACCAAACCTTTGCTTGTCCCCAAGCAAATATGAATGCAACTAAGGGTGAACAATAGAACGGGACCAACGCATCAGTTACAAATCATCCACTAGAACCAATTTAATGCAACAAAATGACAAAGTGGCAACTGAAAAGTGCAAACGAGTTAAATTAATGTTTCAAGCTTACTGAACCGTCGACCTTGCAAGACTCAAAGATGCCGGACTCTAACGGGTCGCTCGTCACTCAAATCAGGTAGAAGGTGAGTATATATGTGAAAGATAGGGAAGAATCAGACACTCGCCTAACTCGACCTATAAGAACATGCATGCAGTTAACATGAATAAAGTCTCTACAACCGTACATATGCATTCCAACCATACTAATGACCAAGACACGTGCCGAGGACTTACATTTGGGTTATTGAGATAATGGGTAAGAAGGGGCTAAAATGAATTTGGATATGTGGGGTTAATAGCTAGGCTAGCAACAACGGATCCAAATATAGACTGCATCCCAACTTCGTACTCATAACAGCAAGATGAAACGGTGCAAAATTATGCACTAAACTCACAAAACACCAAAAGTCGTCAACTCCCCATAAGATATAAATAAGGCATGGGAGTGTGAAACATTGTGCAATTCTCATTCTTTTTTTTTCATTTTGAATTTTTCTGTCTCTTTTTTTTTTCGCACTTTTTTCTCAATTCAACACATTTTTTTCTTTCCTTCAATTCTTCCACCATCTTCTGAAATCAGATGAAATAACCATATTGCAATAACACATTCCAAGAACTACTCGTTACTAGCTCAGCTAGGGTAGGAAATATTATAGATAGTAGTTGATAGGACAAAAAGGCAATTTGGCTATGTGAGGCTCATGGGTAGAATGGAATAAGGGGAACTGCCTCTCCTAACACGTGTCACCATCCACAGACCGAATGCATACAGGTATTAAGAAGACTAGACTCATGCTTATGCAAATTAATGTTACATGTCTTAAAGAGAGTACTACTCACATCCTAAATGAAACCGGTCATGAATGTCACCAGTTTAATAAGCTCTAACCTCAGAATGTAATGTAGCTTGCCGACATAAAGAATCAAGTCTATTCGTTCAGATAAGAGAGAAACGAAAACTCGTAGATTATGCACATAAACATGCCAGCTAAATGTCAAGAATATGCCAGGCTCAAGTAAGGATTCAAAGTAGCGTCAATGTTCAAACGTTCCGACTCAATTTAAACATGAAAATTTTGAAAATTTTTGAATTTTATGATTTTTATATGAATTTTTTTGAATTAATTAATACAACAATGCATGCGGAAATAAATAAACGTGCAAGCAAAAATGCAAGAAACATGCAGACACAGATATGGATGCATACCTCCCCAAACCAAACCGTACAATGCCCTCATTGTACCAAAAATAGGGAAAGAAATGCAAACTGAAAAGAAGGGAGAAGTGGAGTCGGAAAACTTACAAAACGTCATATAGCGGGACCTCCCCAAACCGACCATGAACATGGGAGGTCAAGGAAAGTCAAATAGTGGCTTTGTAGACGTCGCAGCAGCTGGAGGTCATAACTACTCGATCGAGCGCCTGGAACAGCTCGATCGAGTGAACCAGTGTATTGGAAGGACTCGATCGAGTGACAAACCACTCGATCGAGTAAGCACGGGTAGGGATCTGGTCGATCGAGGACATCATCCCTCGATCGAGTAGCAGCCGCATCAGAAAGTGCTCGATCGAACACAAAAATCCTTCGATCGAGTACCTTAACCTGCAAAGGACGCATAAAAGCAAGGAAGGCACAAAAATTGTTCATAAAGCAGCGTCTAATGTTTAACGTAAAGCTAAAGAAAAACAAATAGTTCAACAGGAAGTTCAAATAAACTGTCCGGGCTGCCTCCCGGAGAGCGCTGGTTTAAGAGGTCCCGCACGACCTTTCTGGTATCAAGTAACTGGCGCGTCGAGCTCGTCGAAGTGCAAGACTTCAACGCGGTTGTCCGCTTCACTTGCCTCGTGGTAATGCTTCACATATTGGCCATTCACCTTGAATCTATGACCCTCGGAATCTTCAAGCTCCACGGATCCAAATTTGGTAACAGCTGTCACCGTGTATGGACCACTCCATCTAGACTTCAGCTTGCCAGGAAATAGTCTCAAACGGGCATTGAACAGCAACACCTTCTGCCCCACATGAAACTCCCGAGGTAAGATTCTCTTGTCATGCCATCTCTTCGTCTTTTCCTTGTAAATGCGCGGTCATCAGGCATTAAGCCTAAACTCTTCCAATTCATCTAGCTGCAAAAGACGATTCTGACCACACAATTTAGGATCATAATTAAGCTCACGGATTGCCCACCAGGCCTTACATTCCAGCTCAACAGGTAAGTGACACGATTTCCCATAAACTAACCTATAAGGTGATGCACCAATTGGTGTCTTAAAGGCAGTTCTATAAGCCCATAACGTGTCATCTAGCTTAAGACTCCAGTCTTTCCGTGATTTAGAAACTACCTTAGACAAGATCTCTTTCACTCACGATTAGAGACCTCTACACGACCACTAGTTTGGGGATGATATCCCAAACCACGCCGTGTTGGACACTAACTCTAGACAAGATGGAAGTGAGTTTCTTTTCCTTAAAATGCATCCCCCCATCACTAATGACGACCCTAGGGACACCAAAACGGGGGAATATGATCTTTTTGAACATTTCTATCATGGTCTTACCATCACAATGGGGTGAAGCAATTGCCTCAACCCATTTTGACACATAGTCTACAGCTACTAAGATGTACCCATTACCTTTTACCGGACGGAACGGTCCTTGGAAATTAATGCCCCAGACATCGAAAACCTCAACCTCTAGGATGCCGTTTTGTGGCATCTCATGTCTCTTCGAAATGTTCCCTGATCGTTGGCAACAATCACAAGCTGAAACAAAAGACTTAGCGTCAGCAAATAAAGAGGGCCAGTAAAAAACCAGATCGAAGTACCTTAGCCACGGTGCGCGATGGACCGTGGTGACCACCATATGAAGAGGAGTGACAGCCTTCCAGGACTATTTTGGTCTCCCATCTGCGAATACACCGTCTCAGAGAGACCGTCTGCGCATTCCTTAAACAAGTAAGGGTCATCCTGTAAATATCGCTGAGCGTTATACGAAAACGCTTCTTTTCGATGAGAAAGGTCGGTGGCGACTTGCCATCGACAACGAAGTTAGCTATATCTGCATACCAAGGTTCCTGGTCAACAATAGACGATATAACAAAGAATTAAAGAATCGTCAGGGAAAGAATCATCAATGGGTAGAGAATCTTCCCCTTCTTGTCGCATCGCCCACGACAAGTGATCGGCTACGTTCTCGGCTCCTTTCTTATCCTTAATCTGCGTCAAACTCCCGAAGAAGGAGTATCCATCTCGAGCCGCGGTTTAGCCTCCTTCTTAGCGAGGAGATGCCTCAAAGCTGCATGGTCAGTAAAAACAGTGACTTTCGACCCAACTAAATAAGTACGAAACTTCTCTAAGGCATAAACTACAGGCTAGACTCCTTCTCGATGGTAGTGTACTTCACTTGAGCCTCATCCAGAGTTTGGCTCGCATAGTAAATAGCGTTCAAGGCTTTGTCTTTCCTCTGGCCTAGCACCGCTCCTAGTGCATAGTCACTCGCGTCGCACATGATCTCGAACAAGCAAGTCCCGGTTGGGAGGTGTATGATCGGCGCAGAGACTAAGGCCTGCTTTAACCTGTTAAAAGCGAAAAGACAAGCGTCGATAAACACAAAGGGGCATCTTTAAGCAAAATGTTGTGTAAGTGGTTTAGCAATTTTTGAGAAGTCCTTGATAAACCGCGATAAAAGCCGGCGTGACCAAGGAAACTCCTCACCCCCTTAACATTAACAGGAGGTGGTAATTGCTGAATCACTTCCACCTTTGCTTTGTCAACTTCTATTCCCCTATCGGAAACTAAGTGCCCTAGGACAACTCCCTCGTTGACCATAAAGTGGCACTTCTCCCAGTTCAGCACAAGATTAACCTCAATACAGCGCTACAACACTTTTTCAAGGTTAGACAGACAGTCAGAAAAATCACTTCCGTATACACTAAAGTCATCCATAAAAACTTCCATGATAGACTCAATATACTCTGAAAATATCCCCATCATGCACCTTTGGAAGGTGGCGGGGGCATTACACAAACCAAAAGGCATTCTCGCGATACGCAAAAACGCCCTTAGGACGGGTAAATGTAGTCTTGGCCTCGATTGTGCAGGTGGATAGGGATCCGAAAGAACCACGAATACCCATCTAAATAGCGAGAAAAATTTATGAGAAGCTAACCTTTCTACCATTTGATCAATAAAAGGAAGGGGAAAGTGATCTTTCTTAGTGGCGACATTCAGCTGTCTGTAGTATATGCACATCCGCCAACCAGTCACTACTCGGGTAGGTATTAATTCATTTTTCTCATTCTTAACTACGTTGTCCCTCCTTTCTTCGGGACTACCTGTCTGGGCTTACCCATCTAGAATTACCTACGAGAATAAATAATACCTGCATCCAAAGACTTCATTACCTCAGCCATCACAACATCCTCGCATCTTTTGGTTCAAATGACGCCGACCTGTCTGCAAGGTTTGTGATCCTCCTCCAACTCTATCCTGTGCATACAAATATCGGGACTAATCCCCGTGATATCATCCAGTGAATAGCCCATTGCTTTCCTGTTTTTCTTAAGTCTGACTAACAAAGAAGTCACCGATCATCACTAAGCTTAGCACTAACAATGACTGGATATCTTGCTTCTGTATCGTCTAGAAAGGCATATTTAAGATGAGATGGGAGAGGCTTACGTTCCGGTACCTTTACCTCGATGGAGCAAAGAGTGCTGATCATTTGTTCCACCTGCTCTCCCTCATGCTCATCTAAATCATCGACAAGCAAATCCAATGCAGCGTCATCGTCCTCTGGGCTATCTGCACACTCATCAAAAAGCATGAGAGCTTCCAGTGGGTCCTTCATAAAAGAACCCGACCAGAAGTCATAAATAGACTCATCAATGATATCGACCGAATAACAAGTGTCCTCTATCATTGGGTGGGCTAAAGTACCCAAACTGAATGTGATAGCGTCATCCCCTACTGCAAGAGTCAGACGCCCTTGTCTAACATCAATAACGGCCCCAGCTGTACAAAGGAACGGTCTTCCTAAAATAATTTGGGTCCGGGTGTCCTCAGCTATATCCAAAACAATGAAATCTACTGGGATGTAAAGTTTGCCTATTTTCACAGGCACATCCTCCAAGACACCTAAAGGTCTCCTAACAGATCTATCAGCCATCTGTAGGGTAATGTTAGTCACTTTGAAATGACTCATCTTTAATTTCTTGCGATGTGGAAGGGGCATGACACGACACCGGCACCTAAATCGCAAAGGGCCTTATCAATAACCATATTACCTATGACACAAGTAATAGAAAAGCTGCCCGGATCTTTCATTTTTGGAGGGGCCTTATTTAACAGCAAGTTACTAGACTCTTCCATAAATGAAATCGTCTCAAATTCGCTCAAATTTCTCTTACGCGTCACAATATCCTTCATAAACTTAGCGTAAGTGGGTACTTGAGTAACAAGTTCGGAGAAAGGAACGATTACCGGAGGTTCTTCACGATGTCCACGAACTTACCGTCTCGTTGCTCGATCCTTGCGTCCTTCAGACGACTCGGGAAGGGTACCCTGGTAGCGATGAGTGGTCCCGCAACCTTTCCTTTACCCTTATCGATGCGTGACGTCTCCACAGCAGGGGAAGATGACACGGTGGCGGTATTAGATATTGCATTCGGAATTCCGCCACTTAATGCACTCGGATCGAGTACTTTTCTTGGGTCGATCGACCGCTTTCTTCTTCAATGTCACTCGATCGACCTGTCTTGACACTCGATCGAGTGTTTTCTTCAGCATAGTTACTCGATCGACCAACTTGGAGTTCTGTATAACGCTAAGCAGTATTTCTTGCAGGAACTCGTCTAGATCATCATCTGAGTCATCATTAGCTGCCAAAACCTCGTCTTCTTCATGAGGAGGGTCACTTTGAAAATTCATCGCACTGACGGGATCGCAAATTGGAGGAGTCTTGGCTTGGTCCGTCGCGAGTGTTAATCTGCGCGACTTGTTCTTTCAACTCCGATATAACAAAGATCGATTGCCGTGACATACTCAACATGATGGATTTCAATTCGGCAATTGCTTCTCTTGAAGAGGAGAGACCTACTGTGGTATTGGCGTAGAAGGAGTAGAAACGCTTTTTATCTCCTCATATAATCTGAGAAAGGAACTCCTTGCTTGTACTTCTTGTAAGCAAGGGCGCGCTCTATACTTGCCGTACATTCATAAAGATCGTGCCCTTCTTCACCACATCTTCCACACGGCTCTGTATGCTCTGTAATCGTAGGCATCTTGGCAAACAACTTCCAAAACAACGGCTTATCTCGCAAAAACTCGGTCAAAACTTTGCAGAAAATGAGATAGTCTCAAGGAATAAATTCCTCAAGACAAAAGACAAACTTAATTAAAGCAACAAAAATTGCGCCACCTCCCCGGCAACGGCGCCAAAATTTGACACGTCTGTCGCGTACATGTCAATAATAACCAACTGGCTCTAACTAACTAATATAGCTAGGGAAGTCGGGTCGAATCCACAGAGAGGTAGGAATTTGCCAACTGAATTTAAGTTCGTCTAAGTAACCAATTTGGGGGTTTATAAAATGTGATTTCTAAACTAAGATAAAAAGGGAAAGAGGATTAAAAAGAAGGAGTTTAACAGATAAAAGAGAATAGCTAAGACAAACGGTTCACCATAATTATCTGGTCGAGTAATCTAGGTCCCAGGTCAATGCAACACGGTCTAAGGGGTAGCGAACGTCACCTTTCGGTCCTTAATTCACCCTAAAATGTAAACAGTTTAACTTTCGCCCTCGCTGCAATATTCTATTGTTCGCTACTAGTCTGCCTCTTCCAACCTTTCGGTCTAGGTTAAGGTCCACCAAGAATAAGGGTCTAATTGCGTCGACTCAATTAGACAATTACAATTAATTGTAGCATTTAAACAACAAAGACGGTACTGATATTAACCTAGTAGATCGATTACTCTCCCTTCAAATCATGGGTCCCCTACAGTCTTAGCATAGGAAATTAGCTACTCATAATCGCCGAATTAACAATTACAATGACTGAATAATCAAAACTAAGCATGATGACAACTATAAAGAGATGATTGAACTATTATAAATCAAAGAGAGGAAAGGAATTAAAAGCAATAAATACGATTAAGAAATAAATAGATTGATAATACCGAATCCGAGTAGCAAAGTAGAGTATAGAAATCCAAAGAATAGTGACCAAAGTAACAGTGGAAAATGTACGTAGTAAAGGAGATGGGAGTAACGTGATGTTCTCCTCAGTCTTATACTGCAAAACTGTCTTAAACCTAATCTATGGACTGATTACAAAAGCCCATAAAAGATTAGGCGGAAATAAACCAAAAACACACGAAATCCCCTCGATCGAGCAGAGAGATTACTCGATCGAACTCTAAGTCACTCGATCGAGCTAGAACTACCTCTCGATCGAGCACTGCTTGCTGAACCTCCTCGATCGACTCCTTAAACTGGTCGATCGACCAATCTTGAGTGTATAAAGCATTCGATCGAGCAGTAAATCACTCGATCGAGCTATATAGGCGCATCAGAACTTGAATTTCTTCCTTTACTCAGCTCATACGTCCTCCAAGTATAAGATTCCTAAACTCCGGCTCCTTATTTCCCATGAATGCATACAATTGGGACAATTAAGGCTCGATTTAGCTCCTCCTCGGTCAATTCCTGCAAATTACAATAAACGGACCAAAGTAGGATATTCGGGGGTATTTGTAGCCAGATGCTACATAAAAAGCACAGAAATGCGTGTAAAAATGAGGTGAAAACCTTATATAAAAGACACGCATCAGCTAGGTGAGGATAGGTGCCTTACGAGAGTGTTTACTCGACCTAGTAGGGACTACTCGGTCGAGTAGTGTGTATACTCGATCGAGTAGAACTTACTCGACCGAGTATGGCTACTGTTGACGCGTCGATATAAAAACGCAAGTTCGCAAGTTTCATTTCATTTTCATCTTTTTCGACAGCTCCTCTTTTTCTAACCCTAGTTTCTCCTTCTCTCACCTATCACCCATATCTCTATACACTCTCACCTAGCTTAGATCTCAACCATGGAAGGGAATGGGGTTTGCGTAGGAAGGATGCTTGCTTGGTCGTCGTCTGTGTTATCATTGGGCCTTGTCACTAGGTAAGTCGCTGCTTGGTTGTCCTTTTTCAGTAGATTGTTTGGGTTAGTCGTATAATAGGACGTGGTTATCGTTGTAGGTTGCATCTCGGAGTCTTGCTTGACAGTTTATGGATACATTTCCGTGGTTGGCGGAAAGGTAGGGTTTCCCTACTCAGTTTTATTTAATTTATTTGAGATGTTGTGATTATATTGTGTATGATTGTTGTCTGCTGATCATCGGAGTGTTGGTGCGGTGATGGTGTGGTGGTTGTGATGATTGTGGTGGAGTCACTTGCGGGAGTGGCTTCACGCCCTAGTTCGCCCTCCGTGAAACCCGTCACGGGAGAGGATGTGCACATTAAGGGACAGGGTTATCGCTCGTTGATGAGAGGGATTTAGGTGGGGATTGGCTGCGGTCCCCCACTGGCGGCAAGGGCTACCTGTTGCGATGGGTAGTCTGGCAGGGCTACACATTTCGGTGTGTCGGTTACTGTGTGAGATCGGGAGACCGGAGATGATGGATGATCAGCTGGTTACTTATCGTACTGGTCTCATTCTAATTGTTCAGTAACTTACCTCGTGTTATGTTTTCAAAACTGTGGTAATCCATTCGGGGATGGTGAGCAGTTGGCTTAGCAGGTACCGTTGGTTTGTTGTTGTTGGGCATGGAGGGAATTGAGTCATCACGCTACTGGCATTGATGTTATGACGCATGAGTTCTATAGCAGTCATAGTTATCACTTGTATCCCGTTTTGTACTTTGGTTGTAAAGAGTTAAACTAATTAACTACAAGTGTTCTTGTATTGTCTACTGATCTACAACCTCGGGTGACCGAGATGATAACACCTCCATACACTAGGATGGTCTTTGGTAAGGCATCCTGGTGTGCGGGAGTTTTACAACATATTTTTAAAATGTCACATTTTATGTTCTAATAATATACTCCGTGATACATATAAGTTTAGATTTGAGATAAAAGTAAGATGATACTATTTTTTGGTGTTGAGCAGGAGTATCTCCTACCGGCAGTTGGGGCAATCTCCTTCGGGGTACTGAAGACAATTTAATGGGTTGACCCCTCCCAAGTTTGGTTTTTTCATTCGCAAGAGTCAGGAATCGAACCTCTGATCACTTGTTTAAGATCTGAGAGCCTTTACCAGTTACCACTCACACCAGCTAACTTTAGTAAAGTAAGATGATATTACAAAGACCAAAATTCTAGAGGGGGACTCTAGTAATTATTATTAGTAGTATAAAGTGTGTAAAACTAACTACACATTTTATGGAATCATACACTAAAATAGAGATTTATGCATATACAATTGAAAACATAAATGTTTTCTCTTCATTAATCCAAGATTGTAATAAAAACAATACTATTTTATTATACTTTGTAAGAACTATTAGATTTCCTAATTAATGAGAAAAAAAATTATACACAAATCATTTAAAAAACATTTATCCAAGAAATATTGTGAATTACATAAGAATATATTTGATGTAAAACGAAAAATTATTTGAAGGTTTGAAAGCATTGGAAATCGGAACACAAATTGGAGAATAAATATCGGGTTTTAACCAATAATCATGCAAAATATTTACTCCGCTTGTAACATTATTAAAATGTCAAATTCACATCTTTGCATCATACTTCAACACTTTGACAAAACAATTTCATCTGTAACATGTTCGACAAAATTAAAATAAAAGAGAAGTGTTACATGCGAAACTAAAGTTTATGAAAGAGTGAGACAATATAGTACAATTTACAAACTGTTGGCAATTGATATTCTATGGTTAGAATATCAATACTATATACTAAATTCAGAAACCAAAGGATTTCAATATAATTAAAAAAAGTTATACAAATTAATTATACTATATAGTTTTAAATCAATAGCACCGTGTGATGGACCCGATTAAGGGATCTCAATGCAAATATTATATATTCTGGGTTAAAATTAAATTGTATAGAAACTTGGTAATTTTCCTAAACATTTGTAAGAGACTAAAACATGGTCAATTTCCTTAAAATAAAATAATTAATTAAGAAGGTCAATTTCCTAAAAATAAAATAATTAATTAAGATGATCAATTTCAAGGAGACTAAGAGAAACAAGATGCTTGGTAATTTTCCTAAATATTTATAGAAGACTAGAAGATGGTCAATTTCCTTAAAATAAAATAATCATCATAAAATTATATATTAAATTTAAAATCTATGCAATTTTATTAATTAAACTTTATAATTTATTAGATGCATAGAGAGGTTAATTATTTAACATACAAAAATATAATAAGTAGGTTATAAATGATTCAAGTTAGATTCCATAATAAATAATATTGCATAATTCTTTCGATTTGATTTAATGCATGTATCTAATATATTTATATAAATATATAATTCTCTTAAAATTGCTTGCCTAAATAGTAAAGTAATTTCGTTAGTAAAGAAAAGAATTATAATAACATTGGATATAGTTATATGATAGTAATCACTCATTTGAATAGTAAAAATAACAATATTATCAGCGAGATTAGTGAAAGTGGTAGAAACAACAACGGGAGTAGTGAAATAATCAATATTAATGCTGCAATAGTGAAAGTAACAATAACTACTGCGGGAGTAGTGAAATTATCAATATTAATGTGGCAGTAGTGACAGTAACAATAATTACGGCGGGAGTAGTGAAAGTAACAATGATTACGAGTAAGTAGTGAAATGTTATTAATATTGTTTCATTAATAAGAGTAAAATATTAGTAGCGAGAGTAGTGAATTTGTCTCAAAATTTATTTCATCGTAATTTTAGGATTTGTCATAGAAAAATATATTAATGATAAATTTATAGGTTATGCAATTTTAAGTAATTTTATTTAACGAAAAAAAATTTAATGGCAAGAAAAGGTAGCCCGGGCGAAGCCGGGCACCAATACTAGTATAATTTAAACTGTCAACCACTTATTTGAGATTCATGCTACCATTTGATATTGCATATACCAATACCAAACAAAAATATGTAAAGAAGATTCATACCCATAATATCAATTTCATGAAGTGTTATTGATATGTGAGTATGTGTATATATATTATCATCCTACAATTTAAAAATATAAAAATTATAAATAAGATTCTAATTAATTCAATATATAATAAAGAAAAAAAAGTGAAATAATAATTTACTTATCTATGTATATTTTGCATACCATTGTTTTGACTGAATGAAAGTATGATTGTTATATAATGGTGAATGAAAGCAAAAAGGTTATCATTATATAAAGATAATAAAATTAAACTAGTTTTGGTTTTTTTTTTTTTAAGTATTCTGTGTTTTTTTTTTTGGTTGTTTTATAATCATAATGTTATTTGTTTATATTTTTGACGTGTAGTGTTTTTTTGTGTTTTTGCTATCGTATTTCCAAAAACTTTGTTATTGTGTTTTTATATGGGTACGATAGGAGACACGACTGGTTATTTATTATTTTTCGTTTATTGGAAATAGTTTAATGTATATATGAATATGATATGATACGGTTTTTTAGTAGTTTTATTGGTGGGGCAATACTGGTACGTTGTATACGGTTTGATGCCGTTTTTTGTGTCTTAATTTTTTGAATTTGAGAAATTAACATATTGCTTTAAAATGAATTCATCATTTAAGGCGGTGAGAGTGTGAGATAAAACACACATCCACCTAACATTTTAAATCCCCCACCCCTGGAATTAGATCCCCAAATTTCGATCCCTATTTTTTTCAATTTCCGCTCCCGAATTGCCATTTCATCTCGTTTATAATCATAACTTTCCGTACCATTTAGTCGATCTCCATTACATCCACCATTTCTCAATATGTGAACCGTTAATTTTCGTCTCCTGCCAGTGGTAGTCGTGAATCGTTTAGTCATTTCGCCATTTTCTGGTTGTTCTCATTCATCCCGTTGAGTCGATTTGGTTGGTTTTATTCGCATGCATCCCGAATTGCCATTTCATCCCGTTTATGATCATATCTTTCCGTCCCGTTTAGTCAATCCCTATTACATCCACCATTTTTCAATATGTCAGCCGTTAATGGTCATCTCCTGCCAGAGGAAGTCGTGAATTTTGTGATTCTGAAATTTGGAGTAAAGTGAGAAATGTTGATACTGGTGGATATTATAGAGATGTTGATGATGTTAAACTTATGGTATACGGTGTCAAAGCCCCTGTTGTATAAAAAAAGAATGCCTGTAAGTCCAATTTGCATCTCTCTTTTCCTTGTTAAAATGCTCTAATTACCTCCTTTCTGCTAAACATTGGTTGTTCTCATTCATCCCGCTTTACATCTGGTTTTTTGTGTTCGTCGGCATGTTCAGTCGATGTGGTTGTTTTTATTCGCATGCATCCCATTGATCCTTTTTCCGCTCTTGCTGGTGGTTGTCAGGCACTTTTCTTGTGACCGTATGGGTAATTTCTACTTCCGGTTAATGTATTGTTTATTTGTGTTTCAGTTTCTTATTGCTGTTTATTTCTCTTCTGTAGTTGAAATTAGTATTTTATTTTCGCTCATATTTCGTGTGTTGCGTTCATGGTTGTGTGGTTTTAAAATTTGTAGTATTATTTTTTTGGTATCATAGTTCATTTTTATTACTGTTGTTGGTAAAGTTGGTTTGAAATACAAGATTAGGTAGTTTGAAATTGTTCCTATTGCTACCCTTCATCTTTCTGCGTTTTTGGATTTCTCCTTTCTTGTTTATCAGTCTGAACCTTCTGATCTGTTCCCGTGTTTCGCCTTGGTTGCTGTTTTTTTAGTTGTTCCTTTGTTGTTGATGTGAACCTTGTCCGTTGGTTTGTCGGTGCCATCTTCGTAGTTTTCTGCCTCCTCACTTCGCTGCTTCTTGTTTGTATCCCATATTTCTTCCATTGTTAGGGTTGTTGTATGGTCCATATTGTGCCTGTCATTTATGTTTATTATTAATTTTTATATTTCGTGTGGTTTTTAGTTTTATCGTGTGGTTGTTGTTCTATTCTTCATACTTACCCGGCAATTTGTTACCGCTTGTTCTTTTCAGGTGTTTTGGGCTCCAGTTTCTTGGTGTTTTCCATGGTCGCAGTTTGTAGTGCCTGGTTTGAGTTAGTGTCCCGTTAGTTGTTGATGGGGAAGACTTGTTTGTTTCTAGTTTAATTTTTGGGTGTTCTTACCGATGGTGTTCCATCAATGAACTATGTCTTTACCACCTTTAGCTCTCTTGTATCCCCGTAATTTGTTGTTCCGATCATGACCTTGAATGTGTATTGTCCCCCAACGCATGATTGTAGTATTTCGTACACTTTTTGCTTTCCCTTTTCCTGTTTGTTTAATTTATTATTTGTTTGCAACATCCAAGTATTCGTGAAGTTGGTTTTTTGAGTTTACCTTCTCGTAGATTTCTATAACCTTTGTAATTGGTTTCTGATGTCCTTCTCTGCTTCTTTATCAAATATGACTATGTTTGCTTCCGATTTCCCATCATCTAGTGTTGCTAGTAATCTGTACCTGTTTTCATATCTGGGTTAATTATTTTTTCCTGCCATATAAATGGTCGTTTTCATGTTTTTACCTTTGGGTTGGGTATGAGATCTCTTCTTGGCACTTCGGGCAGTTGTTGCCGGCATCGAGTCCTTTCTTGCATGTTGGGCAGAAGATGTATCTCCACTCCACGTCTGTGCGCACACTTGATATCACTCCTTCACATGTGAAAACCTGTAATTTTTTTTTTCAATTCATGAGACGCTTATAGGTTGTATGTTTTCTGTGGTTTGTAGTGTATGCTTTGGTTTTTCAATTGGCTTACCTAGTCGGTTTCTTCCATTTTGTTGAGCTCTATTAGGGTTTTTCTATTTGCTTGCATGTCGTCTTCCGTTTTACCTTCTGTGTTGTTTTCAATCTGCATTACTGGTATTGATTTTCCAATCCTCTATAATTTTGTAATTACTTATTTGTTACCTGGTTGATTATTATATTTTTTATTGGTTTTTTTTATTGGTTGTTACCTTTGCAATAGGTTTTTCCCTTCCGGAATGTTGAGGTTGATGTACAGTTTTGTTCCATTTGTGCTTTGTTGTTGATATTCATCTGCGTTTTGTTTGTATTAGTTTTTTCTTCCTTGTATGACAATTATTGTTGTAGGGTTGTTGCCTTTGTAGCGCGATACCCTCACAGATGTTATGACAATGATCTTTGTTCCTGTGTGTTCACGTGTTTCCGCGTCATTGATGTAGTTTGCTGCATCTCCCCATAATGTCCCCTTGATTTCATTTTGCCTGTGTATTTTTCTTGTTAGTTTACCAGTTATATTTTTCTATGAATTGTTGATGGATTTTTGTTGGTTTTACCTTTCATCTTCTATGTAGATATTCCGTATGTCTGTGATGCTGTTTGATGTCCTTACTTCAGTTTTGTTTTCGACGCCAGTCAGCACACCTATCACATCTGTATGTTCAACCATTTAGTTTGTCGTAATAGTCTTGTTTTTCCTACGTTAGTTTAGTTAAAATTTCGGGGCGGTACCTATCAATTAGTCAGTCTTGTTGTTTCTTTCATGAATCATTCCGATTTGGTGGAATTCAAATTTGTGTTTCTCTATTTTGGTTGATTCTTCAGTTTGTGCAATGATTGATGTAAAAGGCGTGAATTTGATGATGTTTTTGTTGCTGTGTACTGGCTTGTAGCTTCTGTTATTCTTAGCGACCTCAAAGTGTGTCAGTTGATATATTTTCCCTTCTTGCAAATCATCCTTGAACCTGCGTATCCACTTTTGTGGGATTGTTGCATGTATATGTTCACCCTGTTGGTACATATTGTTAAATAAGATGTTAGTTTTTTTTTTTTTTTTGATTTACCTAAGTGTTTGTTTGAAATACCTGTTTGTCTAGGAGGACCATGTCGAGTGATACCGCTTTTGCGCTTTTGTTTGGAGCAACTTCCCAGACCCGAGTTACTCTTGCAGTTATTTGATATCGGGATTTCGATGGCACCATGGCTGCAATGTCGACAATTTGAGGTGACATTTTTTTTAAGTTATTCTTTTCTTTGTTTAGGTTGTTTTGGCAGTGTTGTAATTTTTTTTTTGGAATGTGTGAATTGTAGTTTGTTTGCATGTTTATATAGTATTTGTTTGTGACTGTTGGTTTTCCCTTGGTGTGTTTGTACGTTTTTGTATCCTTTGTTGTGTGGTATTTTTATATTTACTAATGCTATTATTATTATTATTATTATTATTATTATTATTATTATTATTATTATTATTATTATTATTATTATTATTATTATTATTATTATTATTATTATTATTATTATTATTATTATTATTGTTCCGGGTGTAATTCCGAAGCAGGATTTGTTACCACGTAAGCTTGTAGAATGATGACTTTGCTTGACTCTTCCTTTCGGCCTCTCCTGAACATATGAACAAACTGAGGGCTCGGCTTGGTACCGAGCGAACTCACTCCGACGCTCAAGTCAGTAAACTTAAAGAGATTAAGTTGTGTGTTACTTGGCAAAATATATTGTAGAGAGATAAGGGAGTTAATACCAGATGAATAGTGAGTTTATTTGATTATATTCGGATCCTTTTCTCAATGAGAGAAGTGGAGTATTTATAGACTTTCACCTTTTGTCATGTAGTGGCCAAGTGGCCAAGTGGCAGAGCAGGTGGAAAGACTGATCTACCCTCGGCCGAGGGACCCATGGCAGGCCGGCGGGCCTGGTTGACTCCATGCCGAGGGGACTTAGATGTGAGTACGCGGATATGCCTCCCGGCTGGCTAGTTGCCAGTAGGTACCCAAGTGACAGTAGACCGACAGTCGTCGGTTATCTTTGTCTAATACGTTGACTTGTCAGGATATCTTTGACCTTGCTCAATATGTTGACTCGGTCAGCGGGTGCAGAATATGCCCCATCAATTTGCCCCCAGCGTAGTCTATGCCGTGGTATGGACCTTCGATGAGTGTTGAGCGTATTCTGCGCAAGTTGAATTTCTTCCCCGGCTTCCTCTTCCTCGGCTTGGTTACTGTTCATGCCGTCATCAGTATCCCCCTCCACATGGATGTGTAATGGACATCAAATGTGGAAAAGAAAATGGCGCCACCGAGACCGAGGTTGTGAGTGTCGTGTGCTTTTGATTGCCCCGGCCGGCCTTTGCCAAGCTCGGTTGAACAACGGGCCGTTTGGCAAGTAGATACCAAGGATCGTGTTTGAAGAAGATACGTCGATTGGCATTCTCATCAAGGAGCGTGTTGAAGAAGATTTGTAAATCGTTTGTCGATTGACATTCCATGGCTTCATGCTTGACACGTGGCTCGGTGTTGATTGGTTGACGCTTCATGGGCTTTGCCACGATTGGTCCGTTCATGGGCTTTGCTCTATAAATAGAGCAGTTAGCCCCTGATTTTGGCCACCAAAAATTCACTTTCTCAAAAAAAATTCTTCTCTCTAGCTTTCTTCGACGAAACTTCTCTCTAGTCTTCAAAGTGTTACTCGGCGTAACACTTTTCCACGGTAAACAAACAAATTTTTTCAACTTTTATTTGTTAAGTATTTGTTGTCATGTCTTTTGTTGATGCTGGACCCAGTACTTCTGCGCCGGGGGGCGAACCGTCGCATCCTGATGAGCAGGAGCCACTTGCCGTTACCCCGATAAGGTCCAGGGGCCCCAGGCCGCTTTCTCCTGAGATTGATCCAAATTTTTTGGAGGGTTTCGAGGATGATGATGATGAGGAGGATGATGATGATGATGATGGTGATGATGAGGCGACCCCTTCTGTCGTAAGGAGGCCGCTTATTTCGGGGCACGGTGATGCCTGCTCGATCGATCCCCGACCGTGCACGGACGAACAAGTTCGCCGATTGCTCGGTTCGAACTTTTTGAACACCATTTCTCCTTCGGCAGGGAGTATAAAATTGTTATTCCTGAGGAGGGTCAGGCCGTCTGTTGCCCTCCCACGGGTTGTATCGGCGTATACATCAGACACCTGGAGTATGGGCTCCGGTTTCCTCTAAATGAACACGTTGCGGCCATTATTAAAGCCATGAATGTTGCCGTGGCCCAACTGCATCCGTTGGCCATCAGGACAATTGTTGGTTTTGTATGGTTGTGTCTTTTCAAAGGGAAGATCCCAACGGTGAACCTCTTTCGCCGGCTTCACCATCTTCGACAGAATGTCGTAGGTGGCACGGGGTGGTATAGCATACAGACTGAGTCGGGCTATATCACCGTCTCTAAGCTTACTTCTTGCAAGGACTGGAAGGGGCGGTGGGTATACGTTGAGGTTCCGGAGGATATCCATTGCCCGGTCCTTCCAGATCACGTCAATTTGCGGTGCGAGAGTAAATGGGAGCATGATAGATACGTCTCCCGGAATAAGCTTAAGATGGACGCCTCGAAGGTCTATCTTAACGAGGACGAAAAGCGGGCAATGAGGCTGTTTGAGTCCGAGAAGGATGGGACGCCGAAGGGATGGATGCCCCCGACGCAGATCGTTCTTCAGGATGAGCTGCTCTGCCACGTCGGCCTCATACCGGCCCTCAAACGGGGTGAGTGGGGCCGGTGTGAGGCCCATCTTTGCTTTTTATGTTTCTGTATTTTGAATCTTGGTTTATTTCCCTTGTTTAACTCCTGCTTTGTTTCTTTTGCGACCGATTTGGCCCGGGATCCTCCTCTCTCGCTCTCCAGAGGTTGGGACTTGACGAGAACGGGAGAGTTGTTGAGCTGCATCCTAAGGCCCAGACACGTGATCGCCGACCGGCTCCTAACGAACTCATGGACCAGCAGTTGAAGGCGCTGGATGTGACGGCGGCTCAGGCGAAGGTTGCAGTAACGTGCCGCGCCGCAAACCAAAGGCAACGTCTATGGCGGCGACGGCGTCAACTCCGGCTCAGTCTTCAATCCCTGCGGTCCAAAAGCAGCAGGTGGTCATCGATGTTGAGGAGGAGGTCAGCATTGCGGAGGCTCCTCCTTCTTTGAATAAGAGAAAGAGACCGAGTCTGCGCACTTTGTTCTGAGGCCGGTAAAGAAAAGGGGCCTCCAACCAAGAAGGCCAGGGCTGGTACGGATCTAACCTATGGCTCAGATTTAGCTGGTTCCTTAGGCATTCCTGATGACAGACTTTCTGACATGTCAATGAATGTTGACATCGATGCTCTGTCTGAATTTTTTGTAGATCAACCGCCGCCGTCTGCCGATCCCACTGAACGGCAATTGGAGAAGCGGCCTATGCAGACGGTCAATCAAAATGTCACCGTCGACTCCTCATCCCTGAAGCCTACCACCGCTCAGCTTGTGGCGGAAGGCACAAGGTTGTGCAAGAAGCTGGCGAAGTGGAACGAACTAGCCGACGCTCATATTATGGAGCAAGAAACGACCATGGCTGAAGCTGCCCCTGTGCTTGAACGGCTTAGGCTCGAGCTTGCTGCCTCTAAGAAGGAGGCCGAGAAGTTGGCGAAGGACTTCCAGGCTACTAAGAAAGACCTCCTTGCTGAGCGAAAGCTTAGGGAGGATGCTGATAAGGCGGTCCTAGCCGAGAGGGCCAAGGTTGAGGCTGCGGAGGCTGACGCCTCTAAGCTGCGGAAGGAGCGAGAGAAGCTTCAGGGCGCTTTCGATGCTGCGGTTGATAAGAGGGAAGAATGGAAGTCTCTGTATACGGCTCAGGCGAAGGCGCACCGGAACACGAGGGCCATCCTTGCTCAGAGGGAGAAGGACATTGAGACGCTCCAAACTTCCATTATCCCTGAGATGTGTGCACGGTACCGGGACCAGGCCGAAGATGCCACCAGGGAGGTGATTAAAGAGCTCTTTCCTGACGGCTCCTTCCCGTGGAAAAATTTTGAACGGCTCCTTGATGAGAAGGCGACCGCTGCGGAGGCTAAGGCTGCGGAGGAGGCAAGGGCTGCGAAGGCCGCTGAGGAGGCTGTGGAGAAGGCGGCCCATCTTTGAAAAGGTGAAGGCGGCCGGGGAGGAAGGCGAGAGGGCAAAGGCGGTGAAGTTGCCAAGTCGGCTTCGGGTCGCCCACGATGGTGATGTTTCTCATCGCTGCCGGTGGCGAGCAGAAATAAGCATAGGGAGACGGGCGGTCATCACCAGATTCACCCGGCATCTCGGATAGCTTTAGCTGTTCGGGGGCCAACTATTGAGCCTTTCCTCCCTGCCATCTTTTGGCACTTCATGTCTTATGTCTGTAACCTTTTGTTGTTCCTTCTCTTTTTGTAAACTCTTGGTAGGTTGTGTTTAGGCTATCCCTATGGGGACGGCCGTCGACTTCTTTCTTGTATTACCTGTAAATACGTTAATAAGAGTTTGTTTATTTTGCCTCCGGCTTAGCCGAGGTCTTTATCTCATTTTCATCTGAGTTGTCTTCTTGCGTTTTTAACATATTGAGTGCTTTTTCGTTTTTACCTTCGGCCTGGCCGAGGCAGTTAGGATACGCATCTCAATTGTACTTAAACGTCTTTAAACATGTTGGCGTGTCGGTCGCTTCCTCTTTCACTCTCGGTCCGGCCGAGGCGTCAGATTTGCGTTTCCCAACCGCCGTTGTGAACATGTTAGCGTATCGGTCGTTGTGTCCCCGCCGCTCCGGCTTTGGCGAGGCAATCGGGGTTCTGGCGCGGCAATGTTCGTATCTATAGACTATATTGATCGCTTCCTCGTTCACTCTCGGTCTGGCCGAGCGTCATATTTGCGTCTCAACTTGTACTTATACGTTATTAAGCATGTTGGTCGCTTTTTGCGAGTATCAATCTTCTTTGTTGGCGGTCGCGTTTCCCTCGTCTCTTCCGGCTTTGGCCGAGGCAACCGAGTTTACGTTTGTTGCCGCTTTCCGTATCTATAGACATATTGATCGCTTCCTCTGCCACTCCTGGATTGGCCGGGGCAGTCAGACTTGCGTCTCAACAGTGCTTATACGCTTTTTTAAATATCTTGGCATATCGGCTCGTTCCCCCGTCACTTCCGGGGTTATGGCTCGACTGCGTCTTTCGTGATCTAGTGGCGTCTACTTTGGTAGGACTATAGAGGGGGATTCTTCATTTTGATGGAAAACTTGGAACACTTTTCATTAGATATAATCATGCGTTGGGGTGCCCACAACGGTCTCGGACACCTCCGCCGCTATATGAAGTAATTTCTAAGGTTGTCGGTGTTCCAGTGGCTCATTAGAGGCACACCCTCCATGTCTGTCAGCCGGTATGTACCCGGCCTCATTTCTTCAACCACTTTGTAGGGTCCTTCCCAGTTGGCCGTCATTTTGCCATGGATGTTTCCTTTGTTGGTGGTGGCCGACTTTCTTAGGACTAGATCTCCTACTCTTAAGTCCCTTTTGTGGACCCTTCGGTTGTAGGCTCTTCTCATTCTGTTTTGGTAAACGGCTAAGTTGAGCCGTGCCGTGTCTCGACTTTCTTCGACCAGGTCTAGGGAGGCTTTCAGGCCTTCCTCATTTTCGACTGGGTCAAAGGTTTACGTTCTAAATGTAGGCACCACTGCTTCAATTGGCAGGACGGCTTCGGACCCATAGACTAGGTGGAATGGACTGTACCCCGTTGCTTCTTTCTCCGTGGTTCTGAGGGACCACAGGACGTCGGGTAGTTCATCAGCCAACCTTCCCTTTAGATCTTCAACTTTCTTTTTCAGCCCGTTTAGGATTGTTTTATTAGCTGCTTCCGCCTGCCCGTTGCTCTGAGGGTGGCAGACGGAGGAGTATGCGAACTTGATACGGAGCTCCTCTAGCCAGTTCATCACCATGTCACTCCAAAACTCTCGGCCGTGGTCAAATACCATGACTTGGGGTAACCCAAAACGAGTTATGATGTTCTCCCAAATCACCTTTCTTACGGCCGCCGTGGTCTTGGCAGGTACCGCGACAGCCTCGACCCATTTGCTGAAGTAGTCAACGGCGACTATTAGGTACTTCCTTCCTCCAGAGGCCGTCGAAAATGGCCCTAATAGATCCATCCCCCACTGTGCAAATGGTAGGGGACTAAGTACTGGTTGCAAGTCTCGGGAGGGTGCGTGTATCACCAGAGCATGCATCTGACAATTCTTGCACTTCTTGGTCTTAGCTCTGGAATCCTCGAGCATGGTAGGCCAGAAGTAGCCGGCTCGGAAAGCTTTGTGGGCTAGCGTTCTTTCCCCCATGTGATGTCCACAGATGCCTTCGTGAATTTCTCACAAGATGAGCCCAGCGTCGGTGCGGGCCGACACATTTTAAAAGTGGTCTTATTACGGACCTTCTATACAATTCTCCTTCAAATACCAAGTACCTTGTGACGATCCTTTTTATCTTCTCGAGAGAGATCTGCGGTCCTCCCAACTCTTTCGTTAGTTTGTATTTCATTATCGGAGTCATCCACGTCGTCTCGGCTTGATGTCGCCCACCATCTTTGACGATCTCGGTGATGCTTTTAGCATTCCGATATCCACCAAAGACGGTCCGGTGACATTCTTGATGGTTGAACTAGCAAGTTTTGAGAGAGCGTCGGCTCGGTTGTTCTCAGACCTGGGGATGCATTGGATTTGGAAAGATTTCAATTTTGTAGTGTCAGCTTTTACTCTTTCCAGGTATCTTACCATCCCGTCGTCTCGAGCCTCATACTCTCCTCTGATTTGGTTAGTCACCAATAGTGAGTCTCTTTCAACACAATGTGTTCCGCCCCGCACTCTAGCTAGCTCGACTCCAGTTATCACCGCCTCGTATTCGGATTCGTTGTTTGAGGCCGAGAAGGTAAACTTCAAGGCATACTCAAACTCGTCCCCGTTTGGGCTGATGATAAGGATGCCGGATCCTGAGCTGTTTGCCGTAGAGGACCCGTCGGTATATACTTCCCATACGCCGGGCTGCGATTCTTCTTGGTATGTGCACTCGGCCAGGAAGTCTGCAAGTGCCTGCCCCTTTATCGAGGGCCTCGGCCTGTATTGAATGCCGAAGCCGGATAGCTCTACTGCCCATTTGATGAGCCTGCCGGATTGTTCAAATTTTTCCAATGCTTTCTCTAATGGTTGGTCGGTTAAGACCGTCACGGGATGTGCGTCGAAGTAAGGTTTCAGTTTCCTTGCGGCAACGACGACAAAGAAAGGCCGCTTTTTCAATCGGTGGGTAATTTCTTTCGGTGGGCGGCGGTGTATGGTGAAAAGTAGATTGGGTGTTGCTTTGCTTGTCTTCTTCTCGACGATTACGATCGACCGTGGCCGAGGTAATCGCTATGTATAGATATAGCGTCTCCCCCGATCGGCCTGGACAGGGTTGGGAGAGTTAGAAGATGAGCTTTCAGTTACCTGAAAGTTGTGCTCTGTTCCTCCCCCCAGCTGAAGTCTTTATTCCCCTTCAACACTTTGAAGAATGGGGTGCTCTTGTCGGCTGACCGGGAGATGAAACGGGCGAGAGCCACCATCCTCCCAGTCAACATCATAACCTCTTTTCGATTCCTCGGCTCCGATAGGTCCAGTATTGCTTGGATTTTCTCTGGATTGGCATCAATTCCCCTGGCGCTGACAAGCACGCCGAGGAACTTACCTGCCCGAACACCGAAGTTGCATTCCATTGGGTTAAGTTTCATCTTGTATTTCCTTAGTGAACAAAATGTTTCGCTCAAGTCGGCCAAGTGCTCACTGTCAGACTTGCTTTTTACAATAGCGTCGTCGACGTAAGCCTCGATGTTTCGCCCTTTTTTATCTTGAAACACTTTGTCCACCAGCCTAGTGTAACTTGCGCCAGCGTTTTTCAAACCGAACGACATCATTTTATACATGTATGTGCCGTGTATGGTGATGAATGCGCACTTAGGCATGTCTTCTTCGGCCATGAATTCCTGATGGTACCCTGAGAAAGCGTCTAGCAGGCTTAGCATAGTGTAGCCTACCGTTGCGTCAATTAAGCTATCTATTCGAGGCAAGGGATAGCAATCTTTAGGGCATGCTTTATTAAGATTTGTAAAATCAACACACATCCTCCACCCCCCTGATGACTTCTTCACCATTACAACATTTGCTAGCCACTCAGGGTAAGTACAAGGCATGATAAAGCCTGCCTCTAACAATTTGTCTACCTCGGCCTTGATGGCCTCATCTTTCTCGGCCGAGGAGTTCCTCATCTTCTGCTTGACAGGGCGAGCGGTGGAGAGCACGTTCAGCTTGTGAACGATCACCTCTCGGCTCACGCCTGGCATCTCGGCGGCTGAGTACGCGAAGACGTCTTTGTTCTTACTCAGCAGGTCTAGGAGATCGGCTCTGAATTTTGGCTCCAGGCCGACACCGACAGTTACGGTGCGTCCTGGGTCAATTTCTATTTCTTCGGTCTCGGCTCCCTCGACCATGCTGACGTTGTTGGTGCTCATCGGATCACCCTCCTGTCGTAAGGATGGGCTCTTCCCCTTCTCTAATTTCTTCGCCACCTTGAGGGATTGCATGTTACACCCTCTGGCAGATATTTGGACATTGACAATTTCGTCTCTCTCGTCCTTTGAGACGAGCTTTTGTGCCTCCCCCCGGTCCGAGACATACATCAATGTCGGGGCCCGATGGACATTACAAAGATCGCCTCGCTCAAAGTGACCCGGCCTATTAAGACATTGTAGGCGGACGAACCATCAATGACCACGAACTCGGACCAAACGTTCTTGGCCGCATCGGCTTGGCCAAACATCACCGGCAACTTTATTGATCCCAGGGGTACCAGGCCGGCCCCAGAGAAGCTGTATAGTGGGTTAGTGCAGGGGCTCAGGTCCTCAATCTTCAAACCGAGATTGAGGAAGCATTCTCTGAACATGATGTTCGTGTAGGCGCCTGTATCAATTAGGCACCTCTTAACCAAGTGGTTGGCTATGTCCAGGTGGACTACCGGTGGTCGTCGTCATTGTCGGGGCTACGACTCCTTCGTAGTCTTTCTTTCCGATGGTTATATCGGGGACGGTGGAAGCGGGGATCGCTGTGGTGGGCACAAAGTTGATGGTTTGGTAAAGCTCATTTAGGTGCCGTTTGTGCTCATTAGCTGACCCTCTGTTCTCGTTTCCTCCGGTAACCACCTGGATCACTCCCATCCTCTGGAATACTGATTTCCTATTCGCCCCGTCGGAGCTCGTTTCCGGGGCCCCAGCTACATACTTGCTGAGGGCCCCCTTTCGGACCAGCTCCTCGATGGCATTCTTCAGATGCCGACAGTTGTCGGTCTTATGGCCGGGCTGGCCGTGGTAATCGCAAAATTAGCTTGCGTCGCCTTCCGCCCTCGTCTTGGGGGTCTTGCCCATTTCTGCCCTTCATTCTTGCTCAGGGCGAAGACCTCGGCCGGTGATTTGACCAGGGGGGTGAGACTGTTGTACCGCTTTTGGGGGTAAGGTCCCGAACTCCCCCCGGCGCCCGCCGAGTTCTGCTTCCTGTTAGATCTCTCGGTAGTGACCGACATCGTCACGGCGACCTTCATCAGCATTCTCCCGGCGGCTCCTCCTTTCTGGGTGCCCAGCTTCACTGTGGCCTACCCAGGTCTTGTGGTAATCCTCCACCTTTACGGCTCGGTCCGCCATCTTTCTGGCGGAGTCCAGGTTGAGGTCCTCGCACTTGATTAGCTCATTTTTGAGCTCGCCTTTCGGGAGGCCTTTCATCAGTGCGAAGGCCGCCAGTTCGGTGTTCAGCTCACGGATCTGCTGAGCTTTCGCGTCGAACCTCTTCACATAGCTTCGTAGAGACTCGTCCTCCCTCTGTCAGATAGTGAGGAGATCCGATGTCTCCACGGACCTTCTCTTGTTGCAGGCGTACTGGGCTATGAAGTTATCCCTTAGGTCGGCGTAGCAGTATACCGAACCGTTAGGCAGCCCCTTGTACCAACTCTGGGCCATCCCATGCAGGGTTGTTGGGAAGACTCGGTACCATACCTCATCAGGCTGCTCCCATACCGACATGTAAGACTCGAAAGCCTCGGCATGGTCGGTTGGGTCGCTATCTCCTTTGTATGATAGGGACGGCAGCTTCAGTTTGGTCGGCACGGAGACTCCGAGGACATAGGCACTGAGGGGCTGTCTGACCACGTGTCGAACGACACGTGGCGATCGGCTCCTCGCACCCCTAGTCCGGCTTCTCTCCCCATGGCGGGAAGGGCTTCTTGTTGCCCGACTTTGGATAGTCGGACTTCTTTCTTCATCTCTTCGGGGCGGGCCTCGTTGCTGCCGCGGCGACGCTGTCCTCCCGCGAGTGGGGGAAGGACTTTGGTCTGCCACTGGCAGCACGGGCTCCGCCGGCGTCCTAATATGCATGGCTCCTTATATCGCCCCGGACAAGTTGTTCGGGGTCACTTTATGGGCCCTGGTCACCTGCGGGTGTGCTGCCGTCACCGTCGTTGCGGCGGGGGTGATCGGCGTATTACCCATCAGGTCCAGGAATAGCTTCAATTTGGCTGCATCGACCACATGTCCCATGACAGTGACTTGGCGTGACGCGGTGTTCTGGTAGTATTGGCATCCCGTACGCCGGTTGGATTACTCGGCCGGTTGGGGACTGCCTGATCTCAGAATTAGGGATTGTGTCATCCTGATATAATGCAGTTTCGTCGCTCACAATTATTTCTTGTTGTTTTGACATCTTCTTAGCTTGCTGGGTGGGTTTTGTTTTGTGTTTTTTTTTGTAAGGGATTTGACTAGCTTTTAGTATCTAAGTCCCCACAGACGGCGCCAATTGTTCCGGGTGTAATTTCGGAGCAGGATTTGTTACCACGTAAGCTTGTAGAATGATGACTTTGTTTGACTCTTCCTTTCGACCTCTCCTGAACATATGAACAAACAGAGGGCTCGGCTTGGTACCGAGCGAACTCACTCCGACGCTCAAGTCAGTAAACTTAAAGAGATTAAGTTGTGTGTTACTTGGCAAAATATATTGTAGAGAGATAAGGGAGTTAATACCAGATGAATAGTGAGTTTATTTGATTATTTTCGGATCCTTTTCTCAATGAGAGAAGTGGAGTATTTATAGACTTTCACCTTTTGTCATGTAGTGGCCAAGTGGCCAAGTAGCAGAGCAGGTGGAAAGACTGATCTACCCTCGGCCGAGGGACCCATGGCACGCCGGCGGGCCTGGTTGACTCCATGCCGAGGGGACTTAGATGTGAGTACGCGGATATGCCTCCCGGCTGGCTAGTTGCCTAGCCGGGACCCAAGTGACAGTCGACCGTCAGTGTCGTCGATTATCTTTGTCTAATACGTTGACTTGTCAGGGATATCTTTGACCTTGCTCAATATGTTGACTCGGTCAGCGGGTGCAGAATATGCCCCATCAATTATTATTATTATTATTATTATTATTATTATTATTATTATTATTATTATTATTATTATTATTATTATTATTATTATTATTATTATTATTATTATTATTATTATTATTATTATTATTATTTATTGTGTGGCCTCTTTGTTTTCCTTAATTTACTTTCTTAGTGTAGTTGATCTTTCTAAGGTATGTATATTTATTGTGTTTATTATGATTATATTTAATCGTATTTATTCCTATGGCTAATTGCATTCTATGACAAATTTGCAACGTATTCCTTGCCTTTGTTGCGTCATTAGTTTTTTTTTTTTTACGAATTTAATCACCATTGCTGCAATTACTATTGGTGTAATTATTATTGATTGATGACGGTTGTATTATGTGGCTTTTTTGTCCTTTTAATTTCTTTGTTAGGCGTCTTAACTATTTTATTTTATTATAAATAAGTTTGTTTTTTTATGTATAGGGCGTTGTCTTTTTTTGGTATATGTCAAGATATCTCTTTTGTTAAATCTTTTTCAATATTTCTTTTTCCTTTCAACTACTTTCAATGGCCCATTACTTAGTTGGTGACGTGGTAGAGGTCATGTTTCCAGAGGCCGGTTTTGTCGGTTCATTTTTCGTTGCTACGGTTCTTTTATGTCTGGGTGACGGTGCTGTGTACGTGCAATTTCATCACCTCTTGACTTTTAATGGACTGTTTTTTTTAAGAGATATTGTTGAGGTCGTGAACATACGTCTGTTACCCCCTTTTATTGGGACTGTTGTCTATGTCGTCCACGACCTCGTGGAGGTGTTTGTTAACGACGGTTCATGTTGTCTATGTCAGTTCATTTTTCGTTGGTCGAGTAATTGATGTTTGTGGTACACAAGGGTATTATGAGATACATTTTGAGATGTATGACGAAGTCTCCTTCAACGTTTTTTACGAGATGTGGCCTCATCTAATTTGGGAGGATAATAAGTGGGTTGGTGTCCTCGAGTGATCCTATTTTATGGGTTTAATTTGTCATAGTTGTAGGTGTTCCATCATTGTATTCCTATAATTATGGTCTTGTTGGTGACTATTGTGTTTGGTTGTATGGAGAAAAATTAATTAGTTCAATCTAATTAATAAGTTTAAGCTGTAGTTATGTTCACCGTTTGATTTTTATGAGTTTTTTGTCCGTTTAGAATTATGAATTATCTTGTCAATGATTGTAGTTTTGTTACTTATGAGGTTTTCAATATTTGATGGCTTTAATTTAGCAACGAATGACGATATTAGATGATAATCTATGTTATCCTTGTATATAACTTATCTCGTAACATTCGTTCTAACCTCTTTTATTAATATTTGGCTCATTTGCGGCGTCTGTTATTTTTTTTTTTATGAAATACTCCTGCTCGATTCTTTCTTTTCCTTGTCCCCAAATCCGTACTTGGTTCCATAATGTCCCAAAACTCCTCTAAATTACAAAAACACATAAAAGCAATAAAGTATATAATAGTTGTAGAAACATTAACACCACTCATCAGTAGCCTGCATACAAAAATGGTCTAAAAAGGAAAAAGACTATAAGAAATCGTTTTACGCGCAAAGCATATTTGATACTGACCTTAAATGGTTGTTAATCTGTAAAATAAATATCTCTTATGGATAACATTTGATCAAGCTATAGTTTTTATATCGTGGCGTTTTTTGTTTAAATTGTGGCTTTCTATTACAGTTATTTTTAATCTTTAATTATTATTTGTGTATGATTTATTTTCACATTCCGTCTGTTATTTTTTTTTTAAGAAATACTCTTGCTCGATTCCTTTTTTTCTTTGTTTTGTTTTTAAACCAGTAACGGTTGGTTTGACACATGTAAATTTATTGGTTTGACACATGTAAATTAATTTATAACTGTTGTTAATCTGTAAAATAAATATCTTTTATGGATTTAGACCTTAATATGTTGTACCTAAGAGGTATAAATAATCAAACTTGACACCACTTGGTAAGAAGTAAAAGAAGAGACGACTTGGCTGGTACAATTTGCAGGTGTATAAATATGGAGTTAAAATTTTGTAGAAAACGTAGAAATAACCGAGTAAGATAGATATGATTATTAGACGAATCAATTTGATATCGATGGAGGTAAATGACTTTTAGTGTTCACACATTAACTGAAATCATTGAAAATTTGCTAAGGAAAAAATTCAGTCCAATTCTTGAGAAGTAACCGCCAAATCCATAAATAGATAGGTATAAATTACTCAATAACTATCATTTTAAAGTGGAAGGTGGAAAGGGGGAGTAGAGGTTCTTCTCTAAATTAAATTTCTATTATTAATTGGAACCTTAATATGTTGTAAGTAATCATTAAAGTATGGTTATTGTTGTTAGACGTTATGCATTTCAATCCATAATTCACGTGAACCTTTTTTTTTCCTTCGCTGTTTATTTATTCTAATGGTTATTATGACGTTGACTCTTCTTATTCCTTTTTATTAATGCAGTTGTAAAAGAAGAGACGACTTGGCTGGTACAATTTCCAGGTCTGTAAATATGGAGTTAAAATTTAGTAGAAAATGTAGAAATAAACGGGTAAGATAGATATGATTATTAGGTGAATCAATTTGATATTAATGGAGGTAAATGACTTATAGTGTTCAGACATTATCTGAAACCATTGAAATTTTGATAAAGGAAAAAAGTCCAGTCCAATTCTTGAGATGTAACCACCAAATCGATATAAATGACTCAATAACTATCATTTTAAATTCAGTTCAATTCTTTGTTTTTATTGAGGGTTTATGGATGCTTATTATTATGTAGATTCCTTGTATACTTTTTGTTTATAGCTGATCGTTTAACTTTTGGGTTTCTTTAGCTTCCATTTTTTTCTTATTTAATGGAATCGTTTCTTACACATGTAACCCATCTTGTTTCTAAAGCCTTGTCTTCTCTCTCAATTTTCCTATCTTTGTTTCCTCTTTACTTCATCTTTTTTTTTTTTTTTCAGATTCTCTCCATCTCTGAAATGGGTCTTTACAATGTTGGGGATGTAGTGGAGGTAATGTTCTCGGAGCCCGGTTTTATCGGTTCGTTCTACCTCGTGACCATTGTGTATTTGTTGGGTGATGTTGAAGTGTACGTTGAATTTCATCATCCTTTGAATTCTGATGGTGTTCGGCTGTTGAGGGATGTTATTGCAGTTGCGCAGATATGACCAGTGGCACCTTTCATTGCGCAGGTTGATTTCGGTTTGTATGATCTTGTAGACGTGTTCGTTAACGATGGTTGGTGGACCGGCCGTATTATAGATGTTTCTAGTGATGAAGTGTATTTTTAGGTTTATTTTGAATTGTATAATGAGGCGTCAGACCATGTGTACTATGAGATGCGTCCGCATCTTGATTGGGTGGGTAATAATTGGGTTGAGTTTTTTAGGTGATTTTTAGTTGGGGTTGACGTTTTGCTTTGAGCTGGGTTACAATTAGTTTGGTTAGTTATCTTTTTTGTATTGACTTTGTTCTTGCGAAAAGAAATGAATAAAATTTTAATTTTGCCACTTGAATTCCTATTTTGCAGCTTTAATTCATGTTGACCGAAATTATTTCAACAGGAATACCATATTGATTTGATCAAGTCCTCTATTTCGTAACAATTACGGAATACAAACCGAAAGGGTTTGCTGAAACCGCGGAGCCTTTTTACTGATCAAGTAATCTTTTTGTTTATAGTATAAGTTGCATGTACGCATAAATTCAGTAGTCCACGTTTTCGTGCTCTAATTTCTTGTTTAAAAAGGACCACCTAATTTGTCAACTATGAACTCATATGCGCATTGCCAAGTAGAATCTATCTCAGGTAGTCTTGTAATTTGTTCAAAAGAATTGATCTAATAAATACTTTACCATGAAATTGTCCCGTTGAAAAAGACTTTACCATGAAATTGTCCCTGGAGAGTAAATAATAAAACCAAGGTGAACATCACCATTGCCAGGTTCTTGATGAAAAGCAAAGAGCAACTTTTAAATTTGGTACATAATCATAAGAACCCCAAGTTGTTCCACCCAACATGTTTAGAGCTCATACTCCTATTTATGCCAAAACGAGTTGGTACGAGTATCAAATTAAGGTTCATTTCATCCTTCAGTAGATATCATTAATCTTTATTTCAAAAATAACCTTTCGGCAACTATACATAAATGTGTACAAGTGAAACTGCTCTCTGAAATAATCCTAATTTAATTTGTATGTTATTAAGCGAAAAGAAATAAACATTCAATACGGCATCTTACTTTGTACATAACCCGTCTTTATCACCCTTCACAAACTTGTTTTCCAAAAGAAGGCAAAAGCCTGTATTTCAATAATGGATATAGGTATTCATATATTCGTTGTACTGGTGATACACAGTATAATGTGAGACATCATTTGAGATGCTCCCAAATTCTTAACAAAATAAAACATTATTTAAAAATGTAGCCAACTGAAGCTGCACTCCGACGCTTCATGAATTGCTACGACGCAGCTGAGTGAGACTATGCTTGACAGATGCAACATAATGCGGAAAAACATTCATGGTTTCATATATGATCTTCACACCAGACAGACCAAAGTAATAGCGATCCCTAGGGTATCCATTCGAGGACATCCGATAAAGGAGCTTAAGTGCTTTGAGCAAACCAAATAGCCATTTCCGACTACTTCTTGGATAAGACAGTTTTAAACATTTCTATTGGAGACTTGCCGGAGTAGAAGCTAGCAAACTCAGTTTTTGTGAAAATCATTTCCGCAAGGTAGACCTGCGAGATATAGCATCATAAGCGTTTATTAATGTAAGGCATCTGAAGTTCACGGAAGTTTTATTTTTCAGTAGCAAGACTCTGACTTGTGCCATATAAATTTATGTTGTGTCATCAATGTTTCTACTTACGAAAAATACTAAATAGTCGAAACAAAAGGTAGTGCAAGTGTGCAGTAAAAAAAAGTAACTCGTAAATCGAGTGGAGGCGGGGGGGTAAATAGAAAAGGGTGAGAATAAGATGTGTTCTGAAGAGTGTTTGTGGTGTGGTTGAACGTCCGATATCAAAGTAACAGGTATCACACAAAATCAGATGCTGTCAGAAAATAGACAAAGGATAAACTCAGAAACTAACCGTAAGATGGACCCGTTCCATGTATAGGCTGCCAACAGGTGGAGGAGGATCAAAAGCCTTGTCCATTAACGGTTCAACGCCTAGCTTCATACCCAAATAGCAATCGTATATGGACACGAGGCAGGTAACAGGAGTTGTAGCAACCAGAAACTCCAAAGGCAATGCAGCTGAAAAAAGGCAGCGTAATTTTAAACACAACTATTGTGGAAAAACCTATACACATTCCAAGAAGACCATACAGGAAGTTGTAACACAGAACACATCAGACATTGTCGCTAAATTAATAACTCAGTACCTGTAAAAATTAGCACAGACAGTTAATTTTTAAAACTACATGCTACATCCGTATGGGTGTTAATCAATAAAATTTCCCGTTCTAAATTTAATTTGGCAACTATACAGACTAAATCAACTATCCATCAGTTCCTACAGGGCGGGATTCGAGTATGAAAACTGGCCAAACATTACCATACTTCACCAAAATAGACCTCCAAGGCGCCAACCCCCACAACTAACCTCGACTAACCTGCCCCTGCTGGCAGAGGCTAAATACCACCTGATTATTGGGAGTATATGTGATATTGTTTAGGCTTAATTAGTTGATAGCAATGCATTGATGTTGTGTCACATTGGTTTTCATTTTACAAGAAGTTAGGCCAGAAGAAAAGTAGATGTTACCTCTATTAAACAGGTAGTCGCTAGGTTGTTTTGTTTTTAGAGTTCATCAAAAATTTCTTTGTAAACGACATTTTTGGTTTCCTCCTCGCTCATGTCCAAGTCCTTTCGTGGAATACATATTTTCAACCCCTTGCGAGAGGTGACTCGTGATACTGCAACATACAATTGTCCGTGGCTGAAAACAGGTTCAGGTAAATAAACACCTACTTGCTCAAATGTCTGGCATTGACTTTTGTTAATCGTCATTGCAAAACAAACCCTAATAGGACTGCTTCCTCTTTATTGTAAAGGGCTATTTAGTTTCCGTTAGAGTCATTTCTATTCGTGGGATTGCAACCAATGTACCGACATTACTCCCCGTGATGACTTTGGCTTACAATGTCCGTGATCGTATCCGTACAACAATCAGTCTAGTTCCATTGCACATGCCGACAACTTGGTTTATATTCCACATCAATATTATTGGGCATCCAACCTTCAAATGTATCTCGTGGTTTGGCAAGCCTTGAAACCGGAGGGAATTCAAAAATTCCGTTGGGTATAAATTCTTCATGTTCCCTCCGTTGGTGAGTGGACAAATTCTATCCGCACTTTTTGCAATTACCTCGTCACCTAGTATTAGTCGTAGGATATATCGGTTAATCTCATCGACCACCTCATTTTGGGAGGCCAAAATTGCTCTACCTTGCAAATAATTGGGGTTTGTGTAGTTTTTAAGGAGTGCAGAGTAAATTGAATTGACGACTGTGCCGATGGGATCATTTGAAGTCGGTAGTAACAGATCTCTCGGTATTCCAATCCATGTTTTCTCGTCCTCCCCTTTCCTTTGCATTTGCGGGGATATTACCGTCACCAATATCTAGAAGCCATTTTGCAAAATCTTCCAATTCTTTGACGTCATTTTTTTCTTTGTCTTTTATAAGTCTTATATTCTTTTGCAGCTTAAGGACTACACAGTGGGGCCATATCTGTGCTGATTTGCTTATTGAGGCATCCATGATGTCTGCCCGTCCCTTGCCTGGAATGATTGGGAGTATTTGTCTAAAATCTCCACCTAGCACAGCGGTTTTACCTCCAAAGATTTTTTCCTTTGCCTCGGGGTCGTCTAGTTGCATGATATCACGAAAGGCTCTGTCAACGCCCTCAAAGGCATAACGGTGTACCATTGGTGCCTCGTCCCTTATAATTAGTGAAGCTTCTCTAATCAAGTGTGTGAGGTCTGTTCCTTGTTCTATTCTGCAACTTGTTGTGTCGGTTAACTTTATTGGTATCACGAACCTAGAGTGGGCTGTCCTACCGGATATTAACAGTAATGCAGCAATTCTAGAGGAGGCTACTGCAAGAACAATACGTCCTTCAGATCGTATCCTGGATATGAGTGCTCCCCAAAGGTATGTCTTGCATGTACCTCCGCTTCCATACACGAAGAATAGGCCACCAGTCTTTTGGTGAACTGCATCTAAGACACTGTCGTACACTTTTATTTGGTCAGCATTCAACCCAGTTTCAAGTTGTTCAACTTGAACTGCCATTTCCTCAGCATTATAATTTTGTTCCTCTAGTAGTAGCCTATTCCCACAATACTTTATCAAGGATTTATCCGGGGTTGGAAAATCTGCATATTGTTTTAAGCTACGGCTACTTCTATTGAGAATGATTTCAAGTTCCAACAGAGCGTAGTTTTGGATTTGTTCATCATTTAGTTTCACGTCTCTGTACCCGAGACGCCTTTGATCTCTAGGTAGAATGTCGTCTGACAAATCTTTCCAATGTGCAAGCCATAACTGCTTTGGGTCTGTGATCTCACAGAATAATAGCAAAGTTACAAACATTTCTCGTAGTTGTTGAGCAGTTGCCTAGCTCACTGTTTCATTTAAGGCAACATGCCATTCATCATCTCCGTCTAATAGGCCAAGAGCATTGCAAGCTGATTTGTATGTAGGGTGAACGACTTTATCAACAGTGCGAAGATCTGAAAAGCATTTTTCCCCCTTCACGATGTTCAGTAGTAGCCGTAAGTAATACGGCTCTCCGGAATTTGGATTAACAAAATATATCCTCCCGATTTTGAATCCCTTCTGCCGTCTTGTCCATTCTTTTCCGTTATTGTCCCAAACCCATTTGGTCAGGAATTCAGCGTATGTCAACTTGCATGCATCCTCGTGTTTTTGGTTAGTAGTCATCCACTCGGTAAGGGTGGTTCTTGCATCTCCCACCCTGTTTAGGACGTCATCGGGCGCCTTTGAGTCCTCAAAGAAGACATCTTGCTCGGATTCTAGGTGATACGTCAAGCGTTGGACAGGTGGCTGCTTATATTGGATTTCAAATGCAAACATCCGCCAACACGCTTGATCTTTGAGACATATCTCGCATTTAAGGAATGTTTCAATTTCATCCACTGGCTGTGCATTCACATTTCCATCATTTACACGGACTTCTTGTACACTTGCATGGGCCATGTCCGGTCCTTTAGACATATACTTGAATAGATATTTGACGGACCTGTGTTTGTTACACCATTCCACGTTGAAGTGTGCTTGGTATTTCACTAATAGATCAAGGTTGCGAGGGACCACTGATCTGTTATTAAGCGTATGCCTATTCTTCTCTGTTTCTCTGCCATCTTTTCTTCGACGATATATAGGGTATCAATCATCACTAACGGATGTATAAGGGCAAAAATCTCTCGGGTAATACTTTGAGCACTTTCCAGCAATCATACATGGGCAACTCGTGTTAGCTTCTCCACAAGGGCCGTGCAGCATGAATTGCACCACTGCCTCATATCTGGTTGGATCTTCACCTTTGTCCGGTAATTCGGCACCAATGATTTTATCAATATCCGATGGGTCAGTTTGCTTACTTTCAGGTCTCAAAAATAAGCATATGTGTGCATGCGGCAACCCTCTCTTCTGGAACTCCTGTAACACCCCCATATTCAGAGGAGCCTTAACTAGGCCTTTCTTAGCATATAAGGGCGTTACCATCTCGGTTGCCCGAGGTAAGTAATCATCAAAAGTCGATAAAAGAACATTTATAGTTATATTACAAGCGTTACAACTAACTTAACAAAATAAAGGTACAACTCATAGGCTACACTCTATTACTATCAAATCTCGTGAAGACTCATCCCTGCCCGGACTCCAGTTATCAACGACATCAACACCTGCTAAGACAGACTGCTCACCATAAGGGATCACGGCAGACACATAAAACAACAAGACAACTACACAAGGTCAGTACTGAGATAAGACATGACAAAACCAACAACATCTATCAACACGACACAACACAATCAGTCACACACACAAGCACACCCACTCCAATCAATCTCCGTCACCGACTATCCACTAGACCAGCCCTGCCAATGGGAGACCGCAGCCATACCCACCAAATCCCCGCTCATCATACCGAGCGATAACCCTTTCCCATTAATGTGCACATCCCCTCCCGTGGCGGGTTCCACAGAGGGTGAAACTAGGGCGTGAAGCCACTCCCGCAAGTGACTCCACTCAGCCGAGGGCGCACCTCGAGAACTAGAGACAAACAATCACAGATAGCTGCAATACAACAACGACCAACAGACTGTATACACCAACCGACTACCGCATATACGCTGCCACACAACACAACTACAATACAACAACCACAACACAACAAACGACACACTAGACCATCCACAGAAACTGAGTAGGCGAACCTACCTTTAAGCAACTGCAACCACTCCATGCCAACATACGAAATATCCAGCAATCAAGCAACACCTATATCCACAACACAATCATCTATCACTACCAAGCAAACCCTAACTGCAAAGACAAGGATACGGATGATGATGACGACATACCTACAAGAAGAAACCTGGCAAAAGACCGCTACCCGACTCAAGCTATGCTCTCCTAAGGCACATGAACTTTCAAAGGCTTCCATGGAGGTTATATGGTGAAGGGAAGGGAAAGAGGCGACCTAAGGATCTGAAGGAATTAGGCGGAAATGATTTGCGGATTTAACAAAACACGATTATAAACCCTCGCTGAAAACTCGTTACTCGATCGAGTGGCCCACATACTCGATCGAGTGTCCCCATACTCGATCGAGTGTCCCCTACTCGATCGAGTATCCAAGCTACTCGATCGAGTAGCCTATACTCTATCGAGTACCACACAACTCACAATCCAAGGTAACTTTGGTACGCACTTCTAAGGACTATTACCGCTCCCAAGGTCAGTCAATGCTGGTCAAAGGGTCTCTAAAAGGGCGGGTATTACAGTCTTCCCCCCTTAAAAAGAATTTCGTCCCCGAAGTTCAACTCACCCAACCAAGGCACGCAAAACGGAAACGAAACAACATCACTATCTTTTTTTTTTTTTTGCATAGGTTACTACTCCCCGGAGATACCATCCCCATGTCATAATCATCACTGTCTAACGCTTCATATAGATCGACCTCTACGAGCTACTACCTGAAATACCAACCGGCACAACACTACGAGATTACCCTTCACAAGCGACAACCATCAACACGAAACATACTATCAACACACTGTATGATTATACCACCATGTTACTCAACAACGTGATTCCATTCCAACACATGACATCATAGCTATCTCTTTGTGACCGTCTTTTAAAACTTACTATCAACTTTCACTTTGACATACAAGTTACTTCCACTAACAAGTGCAAACAATTAAACTTCCATACAAGAAATGTGACCAAAGTCGTAAAAAAAAAAAAAAACGTTATAAACAAACAACATAATTTCAAAATCGGCCTTTTTATTTTGCGACATTACTCTTCCCCTCTAAAAAGGAACTCCGTCCCCGAAGTTCACCATCAAATTACTACATATGTTACTTACTACCTATATCTTGACATATATCCAAACCATATTATTCATTATTGACATTACTCATAATACTCGTACAACCAGTAAACCATAAAGATATATGCAACCATATTCGAATAACTAGCCACCGTCAAGAAGGCATGTGTATAACATTTGCATATGTATATATGGAAGGACGCACTCCCGGTGAAATATAACTAGTAGACAATACGGATGTAAAATGAATGCAATAAAAACAATTACAACTTCACGATTCGTTACAAATACGCCTCTAAAAACCAAGCACGACCTCCAACATATGAAATTAACGGTTCAAACATGCTACTAATCATCAATAAACATGTTAAACATCAAAACATGTAACTATATAATCATCAAACAATTTTAATTCGTGAAAAGTTCCTGTAACAGTGCTACTCGATCGAGTATGTAGTGGTACTCGATCGAGTGCCCGCTACTCGATCGAGTGTCTTGTCTACTCGATCAAGTAGCCCTGAGATCAGAATACCTAATTTCTGTCACACTTGCAGCTACTCGACCGAATATGGGTACTCTGTCGAGTACCTACAGGTCAAAATTTTGGAAAATACATGTCATAACCCACATATATGTATATATAAATGTCACATAACGTGAGTCGGGATGACTTCCCGACTCCCAAAATCCTGCAATAAAGTCAAAGTAGCAAATCCGGCCTTATGGCCATCCATACAAATCCAAAATAAAAAGTTCTAACTAACAACAACTACCAACATCCAACACCATCGACCATAAACAAGGATAAAGAATAGGAGTATCACTCATGCTGCTGCTGCTGCTGCTGCTCCTCCATCAGCTCATCTCCACAACCATCTCATCCCGAGGTGCCCGCTCCCGATGACCCAATACCCGCATCAACCCCCGCTCCAGCTCCAGGACTCACATACCATGGGGTCAAGCCACCAAAAGCAAAGGACTGAGGTGTCCCTCAAGCTGACTGGTCCACCCTGTAAGAGTGGAAAACCCCACTATAGTCCCCAACTCCGCTCCACCACACTGGATGGGGTCCCTCGGTCCCAATCCCCTGAACATACGCCATCTCATGCATGTTCCGGAGTGTCAAGGTGGATGACACTCTCTCTGCCAAGTAGCTCGAACGCGTCTCCGGGGTGTCGAGGTAGGGGTAACAAGGAAAAGGGTGCTGCTGCGGTGGTGCTTCCGGCCGTGGTCTAGTCTCAGCGGTCCTCTCCCTCACTCGACGAGGTCCTCTCCCCAACCTGGGCCTCTCCTCCACTGCCGTCGCGTTCTCCCCCTTCTTCGGCTCGGGCATCACCTGGAGGATCGTGTCATCAATGAGGTACGTCCGCAACTGTCGAGGTCCATCATCATCCTCCTCCTCCTCATCGGAGTCCACATCTACTACCAGCGGGTCTAACGGCTCTGTCGGTGGGAAGTGCTCAGGAGCCGGAATCTTCATCCAGCTCATGCCCCACACCCTCCAAGCTAGGCTGCCATCAGCTAAAGTTCTCAACCATTTCAGGTCGAGGTAGTAGTCTCGGTCCATAATAGGCACCGGTGTAGCCAGAGGAACATACTCATAAGAAACCTCAAAGGAGGCAAGCTTTTCAGCTAGCCGAGTGGCGATATCACCACAACTCAAGTACTGGGTAGTGGAAGTAGCCATCAAGGCAAGGCCAGCACAGACCATGGCAGGAGCATTAAAGACCACCCTCTCGGTCCGCTCCGGGTTGAGGTAAGACATCGAAGCGGCATCTCATGATTGTTCAGTTTACTAATATCCGGTCTATCATAAAGGAGGTTCGAAATAGAACGAAGAAAGATCCTCAAGGTAACATGTTGAACATCATTAATCAACATGTTGCTTGAGGTGGGAGCTGGCTTTCCGGTAAGACAAGGCATTAGGCGGCAAACACCGCACCCAGAAGGGATCTCACTGATGGAATCCTTGGGAGGCTTGGCCAACCCAAGGCGAGACGCAAAAAGGTCCATGGTCAACAGGAAACTGGTGTTCATCAACCGAAACTCAACAGTTTGTGCAGCTGGCTCGTAATTAAACGAGCTCATAAACTCCAAAGTAAGAAAAGGGTAAGAATGCTTCCTCAGCCGATACAACCCCGTGAATCCCAAAGTCTCAAAGATGTGACGAACATTCGTCTCAATTCCCAAGTCAGTAAGAAGTGTGGTATCCACACAACGGGTAGGCCTCATTTTGCGTTTCTGTAACGCCACAAATCGCTCTCTCTGCTTAAAATATACAAACACCACCGAAGGGTGCTCCGGTACCACGGGTACTACGGGTCCACTACCTTCCCCAAGCTCGGGCTGTGAAGCCCTCCCCCTCTTACTCTGACGGGTCCCTATGCTTAGTCTCGGCATCTGTTTCAGCATACAATTTAAACAAACTTGCATAGGCATGTAAAGCACATAATTCATACAATCGAACTTTGAATACTCAGGTAGGTACACACTTTCACCAACAAATTCCCAATTTGATATGTATAAGTTCAGTTTATGGCATTCAGACAATCTCTATGACTGTGAAAAGTTTAACCTAATAAACATAATTTACTCAATCAATTCATCTATCATGGCTTGGCTCACATGCTACTTCATATACATACTTGATAGCATGTGAAATGTTCATATATGTTCATAGAAAGACAACTTAAAACATGTCATCATCGACCTTCAACTTTAGAAGCAAACAATTCAATTAGATTAGTCAGACGGTCTCTACAGCTGTAATAAATTGACATATTCATCAAGAATTAACATCACCATTACTATACTAAAGTTCATATCTTGTATATACATTTATACCCAACACTAAATCCCAAATATAGAAAACGAATTTCAATTTGGGGCACTTTTAAGACGGAGTTTTAAGGCAAGTTTTAAGATGAAAATCACCAAAATCCAACTCCTAGCATAGTATGTGTAACATATAGTACTTAATTACATCATCCAACATGTAGCAAACAACCAAAAATCAATTTTGATTTGGCAAACCCTAGAAAATTCGTCCCCAATTTTGCAATTTCTAGTCTATTTTTACAGCATTTAATCACCAACATTCATGAAAGGGAAGCATGTGAATCATATTACAACAACTACAAGCAATTTATGTTCATATAAATCAAAAATTTCAGATTACACCATCATTCTAACAAATTCAAAGTAATAAAAACATGTAAATAGGGAAGAAAATCATACCTTGATTAGATGGAAAGTAAAAGAACGAAATTAACAAGCAAACAACTCAACTAATCACCACCAACACAAGAAGATATGAGAGTTTTGTGAGAGATTTAGGGCTTAGGGTTCGAAATAAGGGGATAGAATGAGAGGAATAAGAAGAAATAAGGATTTTAAGAAACCCGTAAGAGGCTCTGTACTGTAGCCTACTCGATCGAGTGCCTAGGGTACTCGATCGAGTAGGTGCTATTTCGTCGATTAACTGCATAAAATTTCTATATCCCGACGTCATAGCTTCCTAACTAGATCGAGTGAGGTCTACTCGGTCTAGTAAGCACTCGCAGTCGGTCAAGTAAAGTTGAGTACTCGGTCAGAAATACGAAATAAATTGAAGATTCCTGCAAAAACAATATCGCGTGTCGATTCCAAACTATGTTCGGAATTCGTCACTAGTTATCATACTTGCTCATGTATTAACATTACTACTCAAGCATATCATACCGTCTCATCAGATAAGATTCATGTCATATTACGCTACAACAAGTTTACCCAACTCGGTTTACCTGCTACCGAGTCATTCATATGCATAATCACGTCATCATACCATATGTAAACTCGTTTTACCACATTGTTATCGGCTTATTCTCATGTTAATGCAAAACATATATTTAACGATAATTACTCTCATGTCATCCAAGTACATTCTACATAAACAAATTAAAGCTTAGCATGTTCCAGTTCCAATATAAACAATTTATTCCACACAATTAAACACCACGCAAGCGGAAAGTTTTAATCATCAAGTATTGTATATACGCAACACTAATTACCGATTCTCGTACTATATCTCAACACTTCCTTAAGTATCATCATTATAGCTACGGTAGAAATTATAAACTCATATAAGTTCGCTATTACTAACAACTTAAAGTAAACACCAACACGTCCACCTTTCATATTACAGCATACACTCCCGCACTTTCACGCATTTCTATTAAATAAAACTCTTTTTACATTTCTCATAATCATCTTATAAGCTCACTAATTCAACCAAAACTTCACCACACACAATCTAAACGCAACTACCATGCACATATCTACTTTAGCAAAGACTCGACCACAAATAGTTCCGACGCAATCAACATACACATTACATACATACACACGGACTCCACATTCCCATACCCTGTGACTGGCTTAAGTACAATGAGGCCAAGATTTTGAAAAGAGGGCGCATACTCACCCAAAACCTAGCATCAGCTCGGGCTCTCATCATACATACACCAGGTTCATCTTATTAGACTCACTACGTTCATTATTTTTATTGGTTACAGGTTCAAAAATCGTCTCTCTGATACCACTTTGTAACACCCCCATATTCAGAGGAGCCTTAACTAGGCCTTTCTTAGCATATAAGGGAGTTACCATCTCGATTGCCCAAGGTACGTAATCATCAAAAGTCGAAAAGAACATTTATAGTTATATTACAAGCGTTACAACTAACTTAACAAAATAAAGGTACAACTCATAGGCTACACTCTATTACTATCAAATCTCGTGAAGACTCATCCCTGCCCGGACTCCATCTATCAACGACATCAACACCTGCTAAGACAGACTGCTCACCATAAGGGATCACGGCAGACACATAAAACAACAAGATAACCACACAAGGTCAGTACTGAGATAAGACATGACAAAACCAACAACTTCTATCAACACGACACAACACAATCAGTCACACACACAAGCACACCCACTCCAATCAATCTCCGTCACCGACTGTCCACTAGACCACCACCAGCTGGGGACCGCAGCCGTACCCACCAAATCCCCGCTCATCATACCGAGTGATAACCCTGTCCCATTAATGTGCACATCCCCTCCTGTGGCGGGTTCCACAGAGGGCGAAACTAGGGCGTGAAGTCACTCCCGCAAATGACTCCACTCTGCCGAGGACGCACCTCGAGAACCAGAGACAAACAATCACAGACAGCTGCAATACAACAACGACCAACAGACTGTATACACCAACCGACTACCGCATATACGCTGCCACACAACACAACTACAATACAACAACCACAACACAACAAACGACACACTAGACCATCCACAGAAACTGAGTAGGCGAACCTACCTTTAAGCAACTGCAACCACTTCATGCCAACATACGAAATATCCAGCAATCAAACAACACCTATATCCACAACACAATCATCTATCACTACCAAGCAAACCCTAACTGCAAAGACAAGGATACGGATAATGATGACGACATACCTACAAGAAGAAACCTGGCAAAAGACCGCTACCCGACTCAAGCTATGCTCTCCTAAGGCACAAGAACCTTCAAAGGCTTCCATGTAGAGCTGATCATGGGTCGGGCCTATGCGGGCTTGGGCCGGGCCGGGATGATAAAAATGGCCCACATGTGCGGGTTGGGCCGGATCGGGCCAAATGAGAGGGCCTATTTAGCGAGCCCAAGCCCAGCCCTTATGGGCTAAATCGGGCTTTTCGGACCTAAATGGGCTTTTCGGGCCCTAAAATTTACGACTTACCGAACGAGATAAGTAATATAATACCTTCAACTTGTACTTTAAATGTGCCCTTAGTATAAAAAATCGTACAAAATATGATGAAATACATATGAATTAATCTCCAAAAATAGAATAAAAGACAATCATCGACACATTATAATGTTTTATCATATCTAGTAGATATGATTTATGTTACGTGAACATCGCTTTTAAATCTCAATAAATATATACATGAGTTTATAAGGAATTATATATAAAATTTACGCTACTTAAACAAATTTAATAAATATGGGCCGGACCGGGCCAAAATTTGGGCCAAATGTTTGGCCCAAACCCGCCCAAAAGTACATTGGGCTTTTTTGGGCCGACCCATGGGCTTTTTTGGGCCAAAATAAAAGGCCCAAGCCCTTCGAAAAAGCGGGCTGGACCGGGTCGGGTTAATGGGCTTGGGCCATTTGATCACCTTTACTTCCATGGAGGTTATATGGTGAAGGGAAGGGAAAGAGGCGACCTAAGGATCTGAAGGAATTAGGCGGAAATGATTTGCGGATTTAACAAAACACGATTATAAACCCTCGCTGAAAACCCGTTACTCGATCGAGTGGCCCACATACTCGATCGAGTGTCCCCTACTCGATCGAGTATCCAAGCTACTCGATCGAGTAGCCTCTACTCTATCGAGTACCACACAACTCACAACCCAAGGTAACTTTGGTACGCACTTCTAAGGACTATTACCGCTCCCAAGGTCAGTCAATGCTGGTCAAAGGGTCTCTAAAAGGGCGGGTATTACAAGTCCGCTGTATAAATAACTGGGTAACATTAACAAAGTTAGTGGTATTAAATTATTAGACACACTTTCTCCACTTAGACGATGCAGTTTTTGTTTAGGAAAAGTGAAGGGGATAAAGGCAATCAATTTAAAAATAGGGTTGGGTGAAAAGTTAAAAATCTGGGAAATAATTGAAATATTGCTTTATCCCGGTTTCCAGATGGTTTGTTTTGAAATAGATGGGTTAGTTCGTTGAACTTGGGATTCATCTAGTATAGTACTAACAGAGAAAAATGAACTAAGTTATTAAATAGTGTAGACACCTTTTCGTTACGGTGTTTTTGATATTTAGTTGTTGTATTTTTTTACTGAAAATTGTACGATTGCTGCAATATGGTATATAATGTGATGAGAATAAGAGGTATTACATATAATTGATGATAAATATGATACCTGCGAGAGTTTCACCAAAGAAAGCTCTTTTTGTCAAGTCTAGTATGAGTTCGTCTTGCTTTATTTTGAACACTCTAGAAAGGATGTCAGGACGATCCTCCGGCCGTTGTCCAGGGATAGATTTTAGGAATTCCGAAATCTCCTCCCATTTTGGGTTGCATGTGAAAGTGATGAACAAATTTGGAGGGCCTGCCCATCGTCATATAGCCAAGCCATCTTGGTATAGTTGGAAGAGATTTCTAAAACAGTTCGGATAAGATGGTGGAAGGATAATGCGTTGACCAATTGATGCAGGCGTTACTTCTCCAGCGGCTACTGCATCGGTTAGCCCACAGAGCGTATATTTCCTAATTGCTTTTTGGTTGTGTCGAACATAATCCAACCGAGTCTCCTCAACACACGTAAATGCATCTCACATGAACTGTTGCCTTAACCTACCGCACAGTACGCAAATCCGGTCAGTAAGTTCCCCATCTTTCCACCGTTCTTGGAACCTGTAAGCGTAGTACTCGCGCATTGTAATGGTTTTCCTTTTCTTTCTACTAGTAGTTGCCGCATATGAATGCTCTATCCCTAGTCTATACCCGTCCTCACCGTATGGAAAAATTAATGGATACTGCATTGCCATAAATTTAGGGTGAATTTTAGAGATTCGTTGAAGCCCTGTTGTGCGTTCTTGGATTACGATATCTCGGGCACCTTTTTCAGTTTCTCCGTAATGGCAACAAACTCGTCCCCTATTGGCGGATTAAATTGTCAGTCATCTTTGCTACGGCCAGCGTAGAGTCGTAGTTGAACAGGTTCTAGATCCACGTCAGACATCCGTTCTCTAGCCATTTTGCAGAATTTTGCGATGTCGTTGTGTTCGTACATCATTTCGGATAAGCTGTCAACAATGTCCGGTTGCAGGTTGTTTTTCCCTTCGCCACTCAACGATGTCACACAGTTTGTTAATTCATTTTTGTGTCGTGAAAGTATAATTGCATGAACCTTGATTGTTTACCTACTGAAGGTAGGAGGGAGCCAATATTATGGTGGTTTTGGCCACCAAGTCTAAAGCAATAAGACGCACCACCTTTGTTCACAGCGTTGTCGACCCTTCCACCCATGGATGTGAATGCGTATATAGTGTTGTACGAATGGATCAGCCTTCTGAATTCGGTGCAGCGTGGCCCTCCCAACGGATTTAATAAGCTCTTCAATAGTTCAGGTGGTTGTTTGAGTACTGTGAGTTTGACTTTCCCCTTCTGGCAGCATATATTGAACTTTGGCCTTTTATTTTTGGGTTTCTCGCCTACATATTCTTTTTCCCAGACCACGGCGTCATAGAACTCACAAAGTTCAGTTGGCAGCCCAAAGCACCAAGCTTTTAAATATTTCCTTGTCATTTGGATGGAGTTAATATTTCAAGTCTGATGCTTGGTTAATTTATTATAACTAAGGAGAATCAGATGACTGATTACATCATTGCTTTAGCAATAGCTAATGTTGTAGTTTATTATAAACAGGAGTAAATATTGAAATAGAAAAAACAAATGAAAGGACGGGAATTTCTTATGAATGCTTACTGAAGTCTTGGAAATGAAACAGAATAATTAGTCAGCGGCCATAAAGGTTAAAGCAGTAATGAGTACTCAGACTTAACTGTTACTCTTATAGGTCGGTGTTCCCCTAGGCGGAAAAAGTAGTAAATAATGCAGGGTAAACAACATACTTGTGTTTGAGGTGCTCGATGTCTGGTTGAGGACGGAAATTGCATCTGCGGGTCCTGTTTTTTGCGCAAAAATTAATTAAAGTGATTTGTTCATTAAAGTAGCTCACTGAGTCATTTATTAAGTTTGGTAATTGTTGTAGATTATACCTCCTGCGCTTATATCAGGTCGTAAGGCTTCTGTTGTCTCGGGGGCGATCTCTGTGGCACAATGTTGTGGGTTTGCAGAGAGTTTAGCCTTTCGTGGGCGGCCAATCCGGCAACGACTGAGGCCCTTCTGGCGTCTACCTATTTAATTTAAGGAGCACAGGAAAACCACGGCGAGTGAACGGGTTAAGGTAAAATAGCCTTTACTAAATGTCGGGTGCCAAAGGGTCCGGGATAAATGAAGTAAAACGTACTTGTAGCGTTCTTCGTGGTCGGAGAAGAAGGTGGTTCGCCCTTTGTAGGGGCGGTATAGTTCTCAGCAGCACCTGTTATTTGTTATTCATTACAACTATACTCATTAACTGGCCAAATTGAACTGTCACGCATAAATAAATTTTAGTCACTTACCAGTTTCATTCATGTCAGTTTCAGTTTCATTCATGTCACCTATGGGATTCACAGCTGGTTCAGTTCCGCAGAAAACAGGTTTGTCAACAGGTACACTTGTTCCAATGCGTGGTCGACCTCTCTTACGGGGTCTATAATCCGGGTCATGAGCGTCTTTGTTTGGTTTACTGAGCTGATATTTGGATTGGCAGAAGTGTTTGATGACATGTCGTAGGTACTTTGCCTCATGGGTGGGAGGTGGGAGGAATTCGCGGAGTTATCGGTTTTCGAGGAGTGTCTTGGTTCAATGTGCATAGGGTCGGTAGTGGCAGTTGTTGAACCAAATTTGTATTACCAAGTTAGGCTGTGTTGGTGACTAGTACATAATGTATAACAAATTAATAAAGTTGTACGAAAACCGTACCTGGGTATAGGTCGCACATTGCAGCAGCCGGGGGTAACATGTCAGGGATGAACGGATCTGAAACGTTTTCAGGCCTTGGTTTTCGTGGACGGCCTCTTTTACGGTAACTTTGTTCCATTGCAATTCTGCCTGATAAATTATAGACAAAAATATTGATCAATCTCATTCCGCATATTATATATCATTTGTCTTGCATTCGGAAAGCCAAAACGTCCATCATATTTTTTTACTTATTTTGCTTTTTTCCGTATTACCCTATTAGATTGATGGCCCTGTCCTTTACCATATCTAACCTCATTTCTCCATTTTTCTTCTCAATTTCCTCCTTATTCTCAAGTAAATTTGTTTTTTCTTCAATTAGTTTAGTAAGTTTGTATAATTCTAACCTAAGTAAATCAGTAAGAGGCAGAGTACTAACCCGCTACAAGTTTGAAACAGGGAGTCGATAGCCAACAGAATTCGAATTTATTTGCTTCAATTGTTCTCACGCTGATTCTGTCCGGATTTTGTGGCACTGCAACAAATTAAAGCGAAATAACATATAAGTTTGCGCCTTAAATTTAGAAAAAAGCAAGCTAACTTAAAATTACCGGCACAAGTTTGGTTCCAGCTTCAATTCCATCCTTTCCAATCTTGAAAGCTGTCTGAACAACTGCTTTAGAAAAGCGGATATAGGTACGACGGTTAAAACATAACAGCTGAAATCAAAATAGTTTTTAAACAGAACAGTAAGCACAGACAGATAGCAAGGTCAATATGGCAGTCACAACTGGTCGACTGGAACGCCCTAGTCCAGCATCTTTCGAACCCCAACCCTCCACATCCCGACCCCTTGTAAGTGATAGTAACTTTGTGTGTAGTCGAAAAAGCGGGTGCCCAAACACAATCAATGCCATATTCATACAGCATAATCAATTAAAACCACATACTGAACTTGGCAGAATAATGGACCATCAATCTCCCAAAATGTAATTTGGTCAGAATGCTCTATCCTATATCAATTTGCCACCCCTTAAATTCCACACTCAGTAAGGTTGGCTATCAATACCCTCCAAATAATCCGAAATACGGAAAAAAGAAAATAAAATCATAATACTCCATCCGTCCAAATCATTTGTTTATCTATGATTACAATATCCCTCACGAAGAATTAAAAAAAGGTAAGCAAATGATTGGGACGGGACGGAGGGAGTATCAATTACTAAATTACACCATCAAACCGTAAAATTGTTATTTTCACCGGAACATAATCCAGTTTAACTCATCTGTTGTATGCATCAGAAAACGCATATAAGTTTGCGCCTTAAATTTACCGTAAGTCAAATTCAAAGAGCACTAAATTACAACTACAAAATTATAATAAGCATTTACATGTCTATATCATATACGAAACAAAGGAAGGCAGAGTACTAACCCGCTACAAGTTTGAAGCAGGTAGTCGATATCCAATGAAATTCGAAATTATTGGCTTCAATTGTTGTCACACTGTTTCTGTCCGGATTTTGTGGCACTGCAACAAATTGAAGCGAAATAACTATCAATCAATTTCAATATAGAAACAGATGAAAGATTGGGGGATATTGTTGTGACTTGATAGCGACTAATGGTGATTTCGGTTTCGGGCAGAGGTATACGAAGAGGTTGAAGATTAAGGGTCGTTTTTTGTATTGTTTTATGAAATATAATAACTGTGATTCTGATGAATTTGACAACCAAACCATTATAATTAGTATGCACTCAATACGAGCATTCAATTGGATTTAGCAGTTTAACTGAGGAGGAAGATGAAGGAACAAAGGAATATTGTTTGGTTTAGGCGGTTGGTTTTTTAATTTTAATGACTTTCCTTAAGTAGTAGGAAATATAAGGTGGCAGTTGATGTGGAAAACACGTGGGAAACGGAAGTCCAGCTGGCTTTTTTCAATCCTACGTGGATTTGTCCGCTTGGCGTTTATTAGCCATTTTAGAGGAGGCTTTTAATAATATTTATAGATAAATAGGGTCATTTGATAACCAAAGTTATGAGATGTAGATAAAAGGTTTGCATCATTTTTTTTTTATGTATGTGTGTGTGTTTGCGACTTCTATATTTTTTTAAAAAAATTTATTTAGTTATAATCATGTGACACATGACAATCAAAAATGACTTTTTTTTATGGCAAGTGGCTTAGTGAGAGTTAGTATTGCCTTTTTATAATATTGTATAGATAGATGTGACATGGAACTATTTATTTGAAAATTAAAATAGTGGTACAAAATTAACTCTATTAGTTGTATAGTCAATACTTCGGTAGTCCGTTTTTTTTTTACAAAGTATATTACGAAAGTACGTAATTGTATTGACAATTCTAGTGTCACAACTTTAACATCATCGTTATATAAACTTAAGAATACAAGGATCAATATTCACATTAGCTAAACATAATTGTACTTTTGTATTATATTTTTAATTTACATACCTTAAACTTAAAAACCAATAAAATATTTTAACACTCAATTCTTTAATAAAAAATAAAACCTCAAAATTCTACATACCCTAAACTTATAAACCACCAAAATATTTTAAAGCTCAATTATGTAAAAAAAAACTCAAAATTAAAATTTCATCTGTTACTTTTATATTTTATTGTTGTTAATTAATTTACTCTTAAAATGAAAAGACAAAGCTTAATGTTTCTTATGCTCACACATTTATGTTTAATGTTCCAAATTCTTTTTTTTTTCTTTTAAAAAAAAAGATGGTGATGATATGGCATGCTAAATCTCTATTAAAAAGGAAAATGCTAAGTTTTGATGCTTTTGATTGTCTTTTTATAATATTTATAAAAACCAATGAAATAATTTAAAACTCAATTCTTTAATAAAAAATAAAACCTCAAAATTCTACATACCCTAAATTTAAAAACCAACAAAATATTTTATAGCTCAATTCTTTAAAAAAAAAACCTCAAAATTAAAATTTCATCAGTTACTTTTATATTTTATTGTTGTTAATTAATTTACTTTTAAAATGAAAAGACAAAGATTAATGTTTTATTATGCTCACGCATTTATGTTTAATGTTCCAAATTCTTTTTACTTTTTTTTGTCTTTAAAAAAAAGATGGTGATGATGTGACATGCTAAATCTCTATTAAAAAGGGGAATAATGAGTTTTGATACTTTTGATTGTCTTTTTATAATATTTATAGATAGATTGTCTTTTTATAATATTTATAGATGTGACCAAATACAAGAGTAAGGCATTTGCGTTTAAATGATGGATACTATCGGTAATTCATGTAGATTTGACAAACAAGTCGGATCATGTTCATGTCTGTATCAACTTTAAATGGGCATCACCCCCTCATCCCGAATTGGGTATACATAAACATGCCATTTTGTCTTAACCTAACCCGACTCATTTGGTTGTTCTACAACCCAACCCACCATGTCTGTATCGACTTTTTACCCGCTTAACTCGTTTAACTCCTTAACCCCCCAAAAATGTCATTTTACTTTAAGTTTGCTTATTATCATCCAAATAATACGTTACATAATAATTTATTTCTCTGACATGATAAATGTTGACATAACGTATACTTATAATTTCGTTAAGACATCCTAGTGCATTTTATATTTATATAATTTTAATATAGTTAAATTACGTTAAAAAAATGAAGTATAACAAAACAAATTGAAAAGATTGGATTATGAATTTGTTGGAAACTTTCATACACAATATAATTAGGGTTGGGTTTGAATTTGGGTCCAACATGTGCATATGGGTTTGAGTTTTGTCATGTAAGAGCATCCGTAAAGGTGATGTGCCTCATATTTTATCTATCTTTCTCTTATCCGTCCATCTCATTTTCCCATAACTTTTTCATTTATCCTCCCCAATTTATATCTACATTTATGCAACAATGGGCTCTCCAATAATATTAATTTACACCTAAAATTTTGGGAACCTCTCCAAAAGTATACAAATTATCCTTACTTTTTTCTTGAGGACCTTCCAGAAAAATAGTGAAACCTCATATTATGGGAAGGTATGTGTAATGGTGAGGTTCCCAATTTAATGTGAGAGAAGGCATTTGGGAAAATAAGTTTCCTATTGTAACATCCTCTTCTTATCCGGCCAAGGTAATTGGGAGATATTACCTTCTCGGTTTTCCGAGGTGGTGAATCGGAATTACAATAAAGAAACATTTATTATAAATAACAAGTTTAGTGATTACAAACCATTAACTAATGAATAAAATACAACTCAATGCTACTATGCTCATTTAACTAGCTACACTCGTCTCGTAACTCATCAAGCTCGTCCCGTCTCCCGCGTACTATCCAACAATTTGTACCTAACCTGCTCCCCATATGACCAAAGGATATCACATGGATCAACACAGGCCACCCCAAAAGAGACAGGTGACAAATACACAGACACAATAAAAACTCAGTTTCAATAAACAAATAAAAGATGACACGACTCAATTGTGAACATGCAACATGACTACTAATGTGAATGAGATGCTCTCAAACCACTACCACTACCACGGTACCGGGACACGCCCAGACATACCGACAACCATAAGGGTACTGGGACATGCCCAGACATACCAACAACCACAAAAAGTGCCGGACACGCCCCGGACGTACGGTCCGAAGCCAACCGGATCCCCTGCCAGACGTTGTGTCTCAACCACACGAGTCCCTCCGCAACTCAATCTATTAATGTGCACATCCCTCTTGGAGTTGGAAGCTCTAAGAGGCGACTTAAGCGTAAGACAGTCTCCCAAACGTCTTATGTCTCCAAAACAACAACAACAATAACAACAAATCCTCCAACATATATGATAATAACCAATACATTAACCACAACCAACATATCATCATAATCATCCTCTTAATTATGTGATTACCACTAAACATGTTATAATGCAAATACCCTAATTATGCAAGACTAACTACAACATCACATAAACAACATCACATTATTGAAACCGAGTAGGATTAACCTACCTTTTAGCAATCTCCTTAAGCTACTCGAATCCGGACCAAAACCGTCTCATCCTATACAAATCACATAATAATTATCACAATAAATCCTATACTAATATACACTACAAAGATCCTTATTATTACCCCTTAATTACCCCAAATACACATACTAATCACTAATTAATTACCCATAATGAATTCCCCAAAAGTTAGGGTTTAATAGACTAGAAAATGGTAGATATTTACTTACTAGGTGAAGAAGATGAAGAGGAAGGTGGTAGATCTTCCAACCCTAGCTTGAATCCCAATTCCCAAGATGAAGGTGTTTGTGAGGGTTTAAACTTTAGTGAATTTTGTAAATAACCCCCAATTATGTTCTAAGTTTTACAAATAACCCCCATTTATGTTCGTTTTTACTAATTACCGCCTTAAATACTACTTAATCCCCTAAATTACCACCTAATATTGATTACGCTCACGACTTTTATAAAACCCGATCTATATACGACATTCCGTCTTAAACTTTTACAATATACCTAAACTACCCTTATTATCCTATTAACTCCCTCTCCCCCAAACTAACAGCATACTTCTTCATTTACCCCAAATCCATCATCGATGAAAATCCCCAAATCCTTCATCGTTCAAAATCCCCAATTGAAATCGACAAACCCTAATTGAATTTCATTTACTTCCTCTCCCAAATCAAATCGACAAACCTGACTCAACTATCAATTGTTCATCCATCTCTTTATCACAGGTATTTCTTCTGCGTTTTCCCCAATTTAATACCTAATTTCAATTTTAATTGCATTTTAAATCCAGTAATTTCGGTATTGAAGGTCGCGTGTTAAGCAGATATTTGATACCATATATTCAGGTTGCAGATATGGCCTTCAATACCACTTAGAATAAACGTATGATTAGCTCTATAAAAAATTAACAGCATAAAAAAAATCACGAATTTGACGGTCTAGAATGTAGCTAGAATTTGACACGAATTAATTTAAGTTAGCATATTTGTCTTCCATAATGTAAACACAGGCCATGTTCAGTTGTGAAATGGCTTTAATATTCATAACTCGAGTTGATTTCTGTAGTTATCATTTCAGGTGATTGTAAATGGCGTCAAGAATTAAGGTAGAAAATTATAGTGTTGGAAAATGCAAGTGTGGAGTCCCAGCTGCTATTTGTACATCTTATACACAAAGAAATTACGGGAGAAGGTTTGAGGGATGCAAATTTTACAAGGCAAATTCCGATATGCGCGGTTGCGGACATTTCAAGTGGATTGATGAAGCAGAAAAGCAATGGGAGAAGGACGTAATCATGGAGATATTAGCATCCAAGAAGAATATGGACAAGGCTTACATAGATTTGGTTAAGAGAAATGAGAAACAAGCAAAGGGTTTGATGATCCTATGTATTGCAATTGTCTGTGGATGTGTTCTTGTGTGTATTAGTAAGCTAGGCTAGTTACTTTTAGGTTTGTCTGTGGATGTGTTTTTGTGTATTAGTAAGCATGGTTAGTTACTTTTGGGTAGCAATGTAACTGTTGTGTAATCCACTTTGAATGAATGACAAGAATTTCATTTGCACATTTTTTGTCATTGAACCTCACAGCAGTAAACACAGGCCATTCATAGCATTGAATGACAACAATGTTCAGGTGACTTTTATTTTGCCATTCATAGCATTGAAAGTACCAAATGCTTTAACTCAGCTCCAAAAAGCGTAAAAAGTTCACAAAGAATATGATTGTAAATGAAGAAGAGAGTTGTTCATTAAGTGAAAAAGAGAGTTGTTCATTAAGTGAAAAAGAGCTGCAATGATCAAATTGTACTGACAAATGTACAATTCACCACGAATCTGCTATTACAAATCACAACACCTAACAAATTAAACAAGTCCTATTACATTCATAGTTGAGTTCCGTTGCCACTCATTTGACTTAGAAATTCTCGGTGTTGAGCCTTAGTTGCTTTCCTCTGTTCCCTTTTGTTCCTTGCAGCCTTCACCCATTCTGAGTTACTAGAAGGTCTACCACCTTTGCTTCTTGTGATGGGGTCAGACAAAGAATTCTTACATCCCTTGATGTTATGTCCTAGTGTACCACACCTACTACACTTGTTGGACTTCTTGATCCTTTTTACTTGTGACCCTTCACCATGTTCTTTTCTCCTTTTTTTCTTTGACGGTCTGCCCGGCATGCGTCTCATTAGCGGTGGGAGAGGCTCCTCTTGGTCGGCTTTCTCCCAATGTGCTACCCCAGGCATAGGGTCTATTGCAGGTGTGTAGGCTAATAAATATTTGTCCTTTGAATAGGCTTGGTCAACATAATCTTCAGGAATGTGTCTTTGTTCAAGTATACAAGCCATTGCATGAACGCAAGGGATTCCACTCAACTCCCAGTGTTTGCAATTACACACTTGATTTATTAAATTGACTGTGAATGAACCACCCTTGTAGTCAACCTCAAAATTGGTGTTTATGGATGGGTAGATTTGACAATACCTTCTCTCAGCTATAAGCCTCTTAAAGCATTTGTCAATATATGGCATAAATGGCTTCGCATACTTGCTAGCCCCTTCCCTTTTTTCATAGTGTCTCTTCATTATATATCTTCTCATCCACTCCATTTGAGTCAGAATCGGCTTATCTCTTGCATCCTTCAACACGGCATTGAAGGATTCACATAGGTTATTGGTAATCATGCTACTCTTGCAAGTGGTTCTGAAAGCATGTCGGCTCCAATGCTTGGGTGGAATGGCCTTGACATACTCATAGGCAGGCTGACTAAGAAATTTGATGCCCTCAAGAGCTGCCAAATACTCAACCTACAACATTGAAATTTTTTTCAGTAGCTATTCAGTAGCTATGCAGACAAACTGAAATTTTTTTCAGTAGCTATGCAGACAAGCTGCTGGGATAGACGCTCAGACAGTTGCACAAGAAACGACAACTGCAGCTACTTTCAAATATTCCCTGTACACCACCATGTAACATAGCCACCACTTAAAGAACAGATGATCGTCCCTTCCCCCAAAATGTTCTAACATTTCAACGAGAATACATGGGAAACAAACACGGAGTTCAGTGCTTTACTAACTCCACATCTCCACCTCAATATAGGTTCATATCAGACAGAGTAACTAATACTGACCATCATAAATAACTGAAGTAGCTATAAAGAGGTAATTTTTTTCAGTAGCTATAAAGAGGTAATTTTTTTCAGTAGCTATAAAGAGGTAATTTTTTTCAGTAATTATTCCTTACCTCTGTTGTGGCCCATGCTGCTTGCCAAAAACTATCTTTGAATGCTTGGCCACCAAATTGTAGCTTGAAATTTGCCCAAATGTGCCTAACACAGTATCTAATCTCAGCTTTAGGGACAATTATATTCATTGCATCAAGAAGTCCCTGGCATCATTCAGTACTTATTCATTAATATTTGATAAATATTTGACAAATAATGGCCAAGTAAAAATAAAATTTTAGGATAAGAACGAAAAGAATGTTACCTTTTGCCTATCAGACATCATTGTAAGACCTTCACCCTCCTCAAAGCCTATGTCTTTCACCAACAAATCAAGAAACCACTTCCAAGAGTCGGCATTCTCCACCTCCACAACAGCCCATGCAACAGGAAAAAGGTTGTTATTCCCATCCATAGCCACTGCCGCCAAACACATCCCAGGGTACATTCCTTTTAAATGACAACCATCCACCCCAATAAGAGGCCTACACCCACTTTTAAACCCTTCCTTACAAGCAGCAAGACAAATATACATCCTCTGAAACACTGGAGGTGGTCTGTCAACCCTATCAACCATTACATATGAGCTTGAACCTGGGTTGTATTTAATAATGGTTTTAGCATAATCCCATACCCTACTATACTGCTCATCAGAGTTACCCCATATTATCATTTTTGCCCTAGCTCTTGCTACCCAGCACTTATGATACCCAACATCAACACCTAGGTCTAATTTTACCCTATCTTGAGTAGCCTTCAATCTCCAATGTGGGTCAGACCTCCAAACTTCCAGGTATTTATCCGCCAAAAATTCAGCAGTAACCATTCTGTTTTGGGTTATATAAACACATATGTGCTCCAAGTTCATAGTCTTTATCTGAAAAGTCATGTCATCATCCTCCATTTTGGTGGCATGCAACCTGAATAAACATTTTCTTTTATAACCACAGGTACACCTAGGCAACCTTGACCTCTTAGCATTCCAAGGGCATTTACATCTGTGTTTACAATACATAGTCACCCTTGCACTCTCATTGTGAGAAAAGTAAGGTTCATACCCATTCTCAATGGCATGTTGCCTTATAGCCTTCCTAAACTCATACACTGATGGAAATTTAAACCCAACCCTAAGCACTATGGGTTTGCCAAAGTCTATATCAGGGTTAAATGTGTCATAAGGGTCAGACTCTTGATCTGAACCACCCACACTATTGTCATCATCAGAAGCTAAATTAGTGTCCTCTCCTACCTGAACATTCAAATCATCAACATTAAGAATGTTACTTCTAACCCTGTTTCTTGTCTCTCTAGTTTTTGCACATGATTGATTAAGGTTCTTATTCACTGTATCAATCAGTGATTCATCAATTATATCAGTGAACAACTCTTCATCCTCCACAAAATCACCACCAACTTCATTATTGCCAATATCAGGTTCACTTAACTGACTATCCTCAGTCCAATAACCATCATCAAATCCATTACCACCATCAAAGTCCTCATCAAACTCTTCGTCAACTTCATTCTCAAACTCAGACACCACTTGTTTACCCTTTTGCTTATCAGACAACAACACATCACCATTACTTCCCTCATTTTCCCCCTCATAAATTTCAGTCAGTTTTCTCCTAGTTGGTAGTTTTTCTAACCTTCTAACAGGTTCCAAAATAGGTGAGGTTGCAAGCCTAGGTGACCTCCTAAGTGAGTTAGGACTGGTTGCAGACATAGGACTTCTCCTTAATGACATAGGGTTGTCCATCATTTGAACACTAGGATCAGTTACACTGTCCATCATTGTAACTGACCCTTTTCTAGCACCAATGAAATAAATGTCAAGTTTATTATCTTTATCCCTCGATTTCAACAAGTTTATCATTTGGCTGTCACTATTCAATCTTTGCATCCCAGTTGCCAAGCTCTTACCTTTTAGCTTAAAATAAGTTTCAAAAGGCTGACCACCCATAAGCTTTGACCCAGTGTTCATTACATCATTATAGGAGAATCTATTAGACACAAATCCAAATTGTAAACTTGATATTCCCTCAGCATAAACAATTTTCCCATTTTTATTAGTCTCAAATTTACCACCATGGTAGTATCTAATATCAAATGTGAAATTATCAATAGAATCATACATCCTACATAAACAATAAGCAAAAATACCGAAATTACTGGATTTAAAATGCAATTGAAATTGAAATTAGGTATTAAATTGGGGAAAACGCAGAAGAAATACCTGTGATAAAGAGAGGGATGAACAATTGATAGTTGAGTCAGTTTTGTCGATTTGATTTGGGAGAGGAAGTAAATGAAATTCAATTAGGGTTTGTCGATTTCAATTGGGGATTTTGAACGATGAAGGATTTGGGGATTTTCATCGATGATGGATTTGGGGTAAATGAAGAAGTATGCTGTTAGTTTGGGGGAGAGGGAGTTAATAGGATAATAAGGGTAGTTTAGGTATATTGTAAAAGTTTAAGACGGAATGTCGTATATAGATCGGGTTTTATAAAAGTCGTGAGCGTAATCAACATTAGGTGGTAATTTCGGGGATTAAGTAGTATTTAAGGCGGTAATTAGTAAAAACGAACATAAATGGGGGTTATTTGTAAAAATTAGAACATAATTGGGGGTTATTTACAAAATTCACTAAACTTTAATGAGAAGGGACAATTTGGAGAGAAAAGGAGGAATGTGGAAATGATTTTAGGGTTAGGGAAGAAAGGGGGTTTAATCCCGTGTTTCTAAAAACATCGTCACTTGACCGAGTGCCGCACTCGACCGAGTAGCACTCCACTTGGTTGAGTGGACTTACTCGGTCGAGTGTACCTTTTACTAGACCGAGTGGACCCACTAGATCCGCTGTAACACCACTTGGTCTAGGCTCAGGTCTAGTGTAAGGTTATCCTTCCCTTTCGAGTGTCCTCTTATCGGTTTAAAGGTCCTCTCACGCATTCCAAGGTCTAAGTACAGATCTCACAAAGATCGGGTATTACATCCACATTTACGAATGCTCTAAGACCCGACTCAAAAAGTTTCAAACGCTTTTATAATTGATAGTAGACACCCCGATTTTGAAAAATGAAATAAACGTAATTTATTTTTTTCGGAAGATAAAAATAAACGTAAATTAAGTTGATTCCCGACCCAGGGTGTCAAGACAGTTACCATTGTCTGTCTCCCTCCAAAAACCGCAGTCCAAAACCTCCGTAAAACCCTAGAAGACATAGCACCCAAAAATTTGAAACAAAACCTTAATTAAATATCGAGAAACATCATTTGAAGAACAGGTAATTTCTTAACAACCCTATTAACTAATTCATACATTTTAATTTCTTTTATTGTTGTTAATAAGTATCAGTATTTGTTTATGCAGTTGTTATTCCCTCAAAAATCAATGGGTTCTTCAAATATCAGAGATTTGTTGACTTGTTTTAGCCCTTCTCTTGATTTCTTTGCCATTACTTCTGGGGATGGTCGTATTAAGGTATATTAATTCATCATTTAAGTTGATTAAAGTACCCTTTTAGTTAATTGGATTAATTCATATGTTTGTTCATTTTAATGTGTTTTTTGAAACTAATTTTTGAAATAAATTGGTGGGTATTTGTTTATTTTTGTATATAAATCAACCCCGAAATTTGCGGGAGCCATTGACGCATTGGGGTGATGTTGTTGTCGTATTTTTTTAAGGCTTTTAGTTGGGTTTATGGGTCGACCCCCGGTTGGATCGGGGGCAAACGCCTATGTTTTGAAATTAAGACAATTGTTAAAAAGTTATCATCTTTCTGGGATTTCAGATATGGGATACTGTAAAAGGACAGCTACAAACTGAATTTTCTGATATTGCGTCGAGTAGTGGATCAAATTTGTTTGCTAAGCCAGAGGAAAGAGGGCACCTTTCTATCGATTACACTTGCATGAAGTGGGTCTCGTGCGACGCGAATGGGAAGGTATTGTGTTTGGATTTATGGGATTACAGTATTACATTTCTGGTTTGTTTAAGTTTTTTTTTTACGCTGATGTGAATGAGTTGGGGGGTTGTTTTCCGGATGGCAGAAAAAGAGGAAGCGAGCCACGTCACTGTTAGTATTGGGAACAGGCAGTGGGGATGTGATGGCACTCAATGTATCAGGTGGTCAATTGAAGTGGAAGATCAGTGATTGTCATCCGGGGTGAGTATTTCCTTGTTAATGTAGTTGGGAGAACATCGTAATCCCTCGTTATAAGAACTTTGAATAGGGGAATAAATTTTATTTTGTTTGAGCTTGAATTGACCAGTTATACAATTTCATATGCCGTGGGTAGAGCTGTAGAGGTCTTTATGATATCAGTCTTTTTGACCTATTACTTACCTCTATTTGTTTTTGCTCTTCCCATCGATATATTCCAAGACACGAGTTTATTTTCTGTGCGTTTGTTCTTATTTAGTATGACCTTCAAAAACCTATATGAGTTGATTTTGAGGAGCTCCTAACAATTTGAATAACTTGGTATCAGATAGGGACGTAGTCTATATGATAGCAGTCTTTTTAGCATAATATTTCCCTCTATTTTTTTTTTGTTGTCTTCACAACCATACATTTCTAGACAGAAGTTTACTTTCTGTGCATTCGTTTTGTTTAGTGTAACCTTCTGATTTTTCGCATGTACTGATCTACCGGGACAAAATATATATACGTTGCTTTTGAGGATCTCCAAGCCATCAGAATTAACTTAGTATCAGTTAAGGTCATGGGAGAGTAGGAGATGAATGTTAATAGCATTTTTCTAGCTTGTGTCTGATGTATAGATTTTAAGCAAGTAATATGATGTGTACCAAAAAAAAGCAAGTAATATGATAGAAAATGCTCCAACTGATTTGTGATTCTCTAGGAGTTGAACGAATCCTTTAATTCAGCTTTTTCAGATAGTCTATCAGCCCGTCGTCCTTGTCATGTAATCGATATTAATCATATGGTATTGTGCTTTGGTATAAGACGATCCAGTATCTCTATGTTATTTCTGATGATGAATGCAGTTAGTTGTACATTTCATGTTAAGTATCTCATTTCATTTATTTGGATATGAGTATTATGCACGCAATATTCATTGCCTCCTATGCTAAGGTATGTTAAGCTGTTGATAGATTCTCCGGATGAGAATCTATTGTTGTCAGATGTATATGACTGTTAGTGACGATGTCTAAATATTTGCAATTAATTGATATAGGGGGGTTAGTGCAATTGCCTCTGCTATTCAAGGTTCGTGTGTATATACTGCTGGTGCTGATGGGATGGTCTGTGAGATTGATTCCTTGAATGGGAATTTGTTGAGAAAGTTTAAAGCTTCTACCAAAGCGGTGTCCAGCATATGTGTCTCATCAGGTATGTAGACTAATACTGCAAGTTTGTAATGTTTCTCTTCTCTGTAACCTTTATTTTCGCCATTGTGGTATTGTTCTTTTTTTTGTTAGAACTTTTTCTTACTGGTTTAGCATTGTTTGCCATTGTATCTTCCACCCAGGGTTTGCGTTAAGATTTATCTACTTTTTTTTTTCCAGCTGTAGGAAATAAACCTTGATTTTTATGCTTCATAGGAATAGTCTGGCTTTATCAAGTGTTTTATTTCCCATTTTGGTAATAGATTGGATAATATGTTTTGAGGTTTATGGCTTTAAGCTGCGGACGAATCACCTAAATTTAACCACTTCTCTTTAGAATTTGTTTTTAGCCTTTTGTTGCTACGAGCTAGGCACAAGACTCCTCGGTGATTTACCATTAGTTTGATTCTTCAGATTCATATAACTAGGTCGTCAGGGATCCAATAAACTCATATCCTAGATAAATACTCCCTCCATTGAACTCCACATTGCACTTTTGCTTTTTCACGTTTGCCAACGCGTGTTTTATGTCGTAAATATCTTTAGCTACATATTTGCAAAAGTTATAAAAGTTAGTATATATTTTTAATGCACTCCTAAAGACGAATCAAACAAGATGACACATGTATTTAGAGAAAATTGGATTTGAATGCTCACTTGTGAATAGTGTATAAAATAGAAAGGTGCAAAGTGGAGTTGAATGGAGGGAGTACCATTTTCTTATTTACCCCCAGATAAAATCAATCTTAGCCTGTTACCTCAATTTTCCATTCCCATGTCTACAACAAAGGAAGGCACTGTGTCAGTGTGTCTCTCATTTGAGCAGAAACTGATTGTTCTCTTATATGCATCATTATTTATGAAAGTCCTAAGTGCAGTTTTTTTTACAAGTGGCTTGAGAGTTTTGATATTGAATATGAGTATGTGAATTTTGTATGTTCTTTTCATATTGAGATTAAATGTTGTCTTTGAACAGATGGAAAGATAATTGCCACTGCAGCTGCTCAAATGAAGATATTTGGTAGTGCAGATCTCAAAAAGATTCAGAAGTTTACAGGCCATCCTGTATGTTCCATATCTTCTGTTTGCTATCATCTCATACTATATTTTGAAACATCCCTTTTGCTGTTGGCACATATATCTAGGAGAGCAAGTTGGGTAGACAATTGTTAAAGGGTAGAATAGGGGTTGAAATTGTCCGATTTGCTTTTGGAACTATTTTTAAGGAGCATGCATTAGTTTAATTCAAAATGTTAAGGGTGTAAAAGAGGCATTTGAAATCCAAAAAGCTGCCAAATTTAGTAATGGGGAAACTCTGTTAAATTGGCCCTGAAGGGAAATGAGGCAATTTTAGAGATTGCTGCACTCTAGTACTCTACGACTTTATGAGCTCTTCAATGTAGTCTCACATAGCTTGTAATGTTTGTAGGATGCTGTTCGTTGTATGACCATGAGTGAAGATGGGAAATACGTCCTCTCTTCAGCTGCTGGCGAGAGATATGTTTCAGTGTGGAGAGGAGATGGAAGCAAGAAGAAGTCTGCAAGTTGTAATCTTACGATGGAACACCCTCCTGTGTTTCTCGATTGCAAGCACATGGATAATGGTGGAGCAGATGGAATGGGTTTCTATGTTTTAGCCATTTCAGAGGTGGGTGTATGCTACTTTTGGTATGGGGCGGATGTCGAGGAGCTTTCGAAGGCAAAACCGACGAAAATCTCATTATCACTGGGTGAAAACCCTATGAAAATCCAGAAAGGTGCCTCTGCTGCCATATTTGCGGCAAGAATGCAAAGTGTAGTTGAGCCAGGATCTATTTATGTGTTTCTTGCCCAAGGTTTCCTGATAAAACCTACATTTGAGAAAATTGTTGTCAATCATGGCGAAGATTTGAGGCTAAACGCCTCTAGGGATGGACTACTTCTGCCAGTGAGCCAGCCTCGAAAACCTAAGAAACAACTGGAGCTACAAACTGGAGGTGAATTTCTCTTGATTGAACTTTAGTTGCTCTAAGTTGTTTGCTTGTGGCTTCGATGCACCAGCATTCTGCCTATGGTGCCGACTAGAATACTGCATGATCTTATAACATATCATCAAGTAGATGACATTGTGCATTCATGCCCTTATTATTTGATCGGTTGATATGTTAGAATCCAACAATGTTCAACAATGCCATTTGCGTTTTTAAATGTTCCTGAAAGCCCTTCAAGTTCCTTCTCATGCGTCATAATTTTAATACATCTAATGGCGCGCTTTATTTCGAGGCTTATGAAACTGCAAAACGATTGAGACCATTAAACTATATACAATGATTTTCTCCCCTTGTAGACACGCTTATTAAGTACTACTATCCTGTCTTAAGAGAATAATTTAACACAGTAAGTTTATCCATGTTCTTTCTCCTTGTTATGCATGTCTGTGGAGTGTCTTGTTGCTAACTTGACATCTTGTTTGAAACGCTTTAATGAAGACCCAATTACTAGAGGTATTATACTCATGGTATTATCTTTCGCCTCGGATAACCCGTTGCGACTGAGTTATCAAGGTTTTGAAGGTTACCCCGACCTCATTTTGAGGTCGTATCTGTTGCATTTACACCGCGAGTGATCGAGATCAGCCCGTGATGACTAATGCCGAGACCAGCCTGGAACTGAGATATTATAATAATAATAATAATAATAATAATAATAATAATATGACCTAGCGACTCTTGTGAATTAATTGTCTAGACGATTTGAATGGTGGTTAGAGTATAATTGGTCGTTTCACTTACACCGCAATTTCTGGTTGTTTTTTTGATCTTTTCCAAGTAGCTTTCCTGGTTAACTGCTTTAAAATTTTGTCGGCCCAACTTCGACAGCATTTATTTTGGTTTCTGGAATCGTACATGATATTATTTATGTTTCTGTTGTTAACAGCCACAGCATTGGACCGTTCCAACGCAGAAGGAGCTTTGCTACCAGCACCAAAGATTCTTGATCTTGACAAAGTAAAGCAACATCAACCTCTTGCGCCTCACTATAGTCAAGCAGTAATCAGTGATGGCCAAGGTGAATTCATTTTTTCCGGTTTAGGGAGAGTTTTCTGGATATGGCTGCCTAGTATTTTATCCTCGTATTGTGAGTTACTCTTGGGATAGAAGTTTATATGAATGTCTGACTTCAGATTTATGGCAACCATAGACCCTTTCTTTTCTCTGTTATTTTAGTTGATTGCTGAAGTAGATAGTGTGGAGACACATTAAGTGAAATGTCTGTAGATGTTTCTGCTGTTTTAAAATTTCGAAAGATTGTGTCAAGGTCCTAAGACATATTTGATGTGAAGACCTCTGTATATTTTTTTTTTTTCTGTTGGAGAGGTTTTGCGCTTCTCCAATCACTTCAATGTTATACATGGCATAAATTTCAGTACGGGTCACCCTGGAAACAGCTTCTCTGAGATCAATATAGGGGTAAGGCTGCATACATCAGACGACCTCTTCGAGCAGGAGCCTTTTAAGACACTATGGTAATGTTGTTTGGAGAAAAAAGTTGGAAATGGGAAATTTACTCCACTCAACGCGGGAAGCAAAATTCCCAGGTCATTGGGGTGCTTGTGGTAAAAAAATCTCATATTTGACATGCTTAAACATGCTATTAGGTTATTTAAGCGTTGTGCTCTTTTATGTCTGGCATTTAAGGCTTTTCGTGGATTGGCTCCATGTAGTATCTAACTATCTATGAATATGTCTTTAAGTTGCTCTTTCTCCTGCCTTTACTAAATAGTGTTCTCTTTGTAGCTGTCTTTTTAATAATACTGTCGAGTGCCCTTATAGACAATACAACGGTGTTAATAATGGTATTTGGCTGACTCTACAGCATCTCCCATGGAGGATCAACTTAGATCTTTGGGGATACTTGGTCATCTGGATAATTCTACGGCCAAATCCTTGAAAAAATCCACCCTTTTGAAGGATATTGATCTTGAAACTATAATCCCACCAAAAAAGGTTGATACACTTTTGCACACAGCTATTTTATGCTCTTGAACACATCTGTTGGTAACCTTTACTTTTCTTGATCATATGATTTTTGTTTATTATACAGATGAAGGCAGTTGTCTTGTCTATGCCCTCGAGTGACGCTTTCAAGACGCTAAATGTTTTGCTAGACTTGTGGCAGTCGAGGTACTTTCCTCAGCTTTGTGACTGAGTTTTCTCAACTCTTATAAAAAAGATTAGCTGAACATAGGATTGTACCTTAATCCTTGACTTTCCATTACATTTTCGTTCTTCCTTTTTGTTTTTCATCTTCCCTTTTTTTATTCGCATTTTGAGGTGTGCGTTCACCCATGGACGGTTCGAAAGGATGATTCATGTCCGCCGACCCCAAATCATTTTGGGATTAAGGCTCTGATGTTGTTGTTGTATAATGTCAGCAATATCTGGAGATTTTAACTAGTGCTTCAAAAAGGGTCAATAATACTATTTTTGTAAAGCCTATTACGAGACCTCTTGATGTAATCCTTAACAAATCCCCACCAAGCCACAAACTTGTTCTTAGCTTTTGCTTTATCACCGCTGATCTTTGTAAAAAGGAATGGGAAATCTCTTTGTTGGTGAAACAGGAGCTACATACGTTTACTATCGACGTTTCGGCTCTGTTGCTTGGAAGATGCTCCCTCATTCTTTTTAGTAAAAAAAAATATGTTTTTTGATAAAAACACAGAAGTTCCATACATATATTTTATTTTGTTTCTACAGGTCATGCAGTGGAAAATATGTTCTCCCATGGGTTTATTGTATACTAGTACATCATGGTCATCAGATTATGTCTGAAGAACCTGGAAATGCTGCAATTAGTTATTTGTACAAGGTCTGGCTCTACTCATTTTCCTTTTTGCACTTTTATTTACCATGTTATGATGATACTGGGCCTTTGTTGTGAGCTTATAACATGTCCCTTGGCCGCAAAGGGCAGATTGTGATACACAAACATATGACTGAGAATCATGTATTAGCCTTGTTGGATGCTTCTGCATGATATTCCCTCCATCTCCTTTATATTGTCCTCTTTTGAGTTTTGACTTTGTTAGTCAATGTTGATCGTTGATTTGTTCTTGGCTCACTAAATCGTATAGTTAGACACACAGCTTTATTAGAAGATGATACGATAAAATTTGTTTTGATAATTCTAACATGGCACATTTGACAATGTAAGTTTACAAGTATACATATATTTGGAGAAGTTAATGGTCAAAGCTACCCATCAAAATGAAAATGACGACAATATAAATGAGATGGAGATGGTATATCATATTGGCTTCTCAAAGTAATATTCTGTGGAGTTGAGTCACATCTTTTAGTTTGACAACTGACATGGTAAACTGTAACCATCATCAGGGGTAGTTAGTCTTCTGATTTTCCGAGTATTGTGATGGTATCCAAATCTACTCTAGTGCTCATTGTCGCAATAGAATTAAGTCGCATAATTGAGCCGTTAGTTACTTCTGCTATATATGTTGCTCAGACTTGGGGATGACAAGATTCTGGACTCTCCGCATCCTTGGACCCAATTACTGACGGGTTGTACCAGAATCTTAAAAGTATAGACTCTATGTGCATCCCATTGGCGAAGAAAATAATCTGGTTTTGATCTCATCTTTGACATCTAGTTCTGCAAAAATAGAGAAATTTCACTAATTCAGGTTGGATCATTTGTACTGATGGATCCTAATCTGCGAAATTGAGACACTGCAGATATGGGTCAACGCTGGAACTAGATCAAACACGATTAGGTCTAGATTCGACCCATTGCATTTCCTAGTTAGACTAGGTTAAAAGTATACATGGGTGAGTGCCCAAGTGTTGTACTCGTCTAATTATGAAACAAAAATCTCATGTTCTTTGCTTAAAATGAATTGTATACATAGTTTGTTTTTCTTTTGACATGGGCTGAATTTTGCTTGCGTACATGTTCCAGATTGCTAAGACCAAAGGGTCTCCTACTCAATCGCTATTGCAGTTATCAGGTCGTTTGCAGCTTGTGATAGCACAGGTTTGTGACACCATCCTCTTTAAATTGTTCTTATATATGCATAAAATAGAAGTAATACTTAATGTTTTACGCGTACTGCAACAGATTGACAAGGCTACCGAGCTGAAGAGTCATCCTGAAAATGAGATGGTTGAAAGCGAAGATGATGACGATAGTGTCGATGAAGTTCTTTTTGGAGACGATGATGATGATGCCCAAACTAGTGACGAAGACAACGATCAGTAAGATAGGGGCTCAATGCTCTCTAATTTTTTGTTACTTGTCACCTGTCTAAGAAACAACACTTGTATTTTGTGAAACTAGCTTAGGAGCGAGGGTTTTTGTTTCAATGCTCTCGCTCTCCCTCTTTCCGCTAGTTCTTTGTTACCCTTTCTTAGGGGCATAGGGACTTAGATTTGTATTCGATTTCTCAAACTTTAAATTAATTCCTATTTATATGTAACTTCCTTTTTTCTCACCTCAATTTTTTTTTTCTTTATTTATGGTGCTTTTCCGTTTCCGTGTGTCAACGATCCCTGAGGGATGTGAAGTTGAAAGCTAGACAAATTTATGGCCGGGATAAAGCATTTAGAGAAGACTCGTGAATGTTAATTAGCTAAACCGTAATCAGATAGAACTCATGACAGTTTTGAAATTTGTTATCGTTAGAACTCTCTTTACGACTTCTAGTTGAGAAAGAGACAAATCTTATAAACACGCTCACAACTCACAAGTCACAACTCTATTTTTGGGTTTCAAATGAGACGCAATTAGGAAGGCTAATACATTATAGAAGGGAGGAGGTTCCGAATTTGTGGCCTATTGTCGCAACTTTTGAAGGTGTGGTGTGGGCACCATGATCTCATTTCATCTCTAGGTATGGGCCAGGTATACAAATCACTATACTTTAATAAACGCGCCATAATCCAGGGACCATCATATAGGGTCAATAGGGATACAAATGAACTCTAGCCACAAACTCATTGGCTCGGTGGAGTCACCTAAATTGTTCATCATTGGGTCCTTCAATCATTGAATTATATCTCTCACATGTCAAATATAAGAGGAATACTATCTACCTTCTCCTCTCACAATCGATTAAAATATCGTTTATTTTGCTTCTTCTACTTGTCTTGTGACCCCACCCGATATATATTAATTAAATCGGTTGTGAGAGGGTGAAGAGAGAAGGTTGGAGAGAAGGTCAGAAAGAGAAGGTTGGTAGCACTCCTCCAAATGTAATGTCATTTCCTTCATTTCCTCTAATTTTTATATATTTTATAAGGCAATTTGTCATTTGTAACGGACATTATTCTTCACAACTCACAAGCTTGTGACGAATAGTGACCCTCTCGCACATTTGCAAGTGGGAGGGCAAGTGAGAGGAATATGGAGCGCCCCACTTGCATATTGTGATAGAGTCACTATCCGTCACAAGCAAGATGCTTTGATTTTATAATTATCGGTATAGCTAGTTGGTTTTGAATAATAAAGATAACTGTACTACCTAATGGATTTATAAATATTTCTTAATGATTCATTTTTCCGTGAATGAAAAGAGTCGGATTTGGAGAAATTTACCTATTAAGTTGTCTTCAGTATTATGAAGAAGATTGTTCCGTTGGTGATAGAGAATAGAGATATTTTGGACAAGAACATTAAAAGAAAACACTTCTAATGTATAGAAAGAATGACTTTAGAGATCTTAACAAAACGATTATAATGATTAATGACCAAAATGTATATATAGTTAGAAGGAAGTAAACATTGGCAGGTCATACAAATGTAAATACATTCAATTTGATTTATTCTAAATGAAGAAAGTGGTAAATAAACTACTACGTTTCGAGTTTTTCTTAAATATCAGTCATAACAATAATCATGTACAACGCGCCATTAAGAACTTGGAACGGGATAACTCTCTCTTAATGAAGTTTCATACCTCTTTCTCGTTCATAAAATCTCATTATAGACGACACATATCCGTCTATAATTAAAGACGGACCAAATACAATACCACATACCTAATAGGACAAACAACAAGTGGGGTGATAGGGACAGAAAATATCACCACTTTCAAGCTATTTGACCCGACTTTAACTATAGACGGATAGACGGATATATCCGTCTATAGCAAGACTAGTTGTTTCTCTTTATCCTTCATATAAGATCCAAAACGGAATACTTGTACAACTTATTTTTAGCTTTTCTTGTAAAATGAAAAACAATGTTGTGTACAAGATAACCCTAAATATTACCTATATGATCTGCACAAATTCTCTGAGACGACATATCCGTCTTAAGTTTAAGACGAGTCAAATATCACTCCCTACTTATATCTATAAGACAAATATATTATTTTTTCCCACGCATTCTTATATACACAAGTGGTATGTACAAATGTACTTAACCCATTTTAAGTTTAAGACGGATAATACCGTTTTAAGGGAGACTTACGGATTGATTTATACTCAATCACTCAACTGTCAACAATATTATCTCCCATACACTGGATCTTCTATTTTCTCAAACGACTGACTGACTGACTAATCCTTAATTTTATATTCTGTGTAAAATCCTGAACCCCTTAATAAAAAAAATCCCCCATTGGAAACCCTAGATATCATCCAAACTCAACTAAAACCCTAGAAACACAAAACTCAAATCACAAATCCGAGATCTGATTCACTAATTTCTGAGATTAATTCCTTCGAATTAGGGTTCGATCAATCGCGAATTGAAATGTCTACGGCGTCGTTTGGTCGGTGTAAGAGCGGTGATCGATTTTACTATCCTCCTGGTCGCCGACAACAACAACAACAGCAACAGCAAGTATTGTTGGAGCAAAAGCATAAACAGGAAGAAAAAGAAGTAATTAGGCCACAAAAACAGCAAAATCAGCAACACAATCATCAGTTTAATCAGAATCGGAATAATTTCAGACGGCAAAAGTCGGTACCGACGCCGCCGGAGGCGGAAGTGACGGTGGCTCCGTTGGAGAAGCAGGCGTCGAGAAATCGAGCGGAGTTAGATGATTGCGCTTCGACAGCGACGAATACGACGGTGGTGACACCGATTCCGTCGGTTTCGACAACAAGTTCGACGAACTTCGATCGGTTTTTGGAGCATACGACTCCATTGGTCGCACCTCAGTACTTCTCCAAGGTTTACTTTGAAAAATTTTGCTGGTTTGATGTTTTTAGGGTTTATTGCTGTGATTTATGTTGAATATTAGTGGAATTGAATTTAATTTTGTTGGTTGAAATGTAGAATTGGATGAATGATTTAGTTAGTGTTTTTTTATTGGTTGAATTTAGTTTGTTAGTAATGATTTAGTTGGTAGTATAGTTAGGTTAATGAGGTTCATTGTTAATTATTTGATGCAATTATTGTGGATTATTTAGTTGACATGCATCTCATTTAGGTATCTAGTATAATGACTATTAACATGGGATTGGATCAATTATTTCTTATCGATTTACTAATAGAAGTGGTTTGATTGCGAGTAATTGTTATGGGGCGATGGATGAAGAATACGAAGGAAGTAGGAAGTAGGAGTTGTGGTCGGTAGACAAAGTAGATGAAAATCGGGTAAAAACTATCCAATCAAGGGGCTTATAATAGTTACTGACTTCTCCTTGGGTTATTTTGTTATCCTCCATCTGGGAGCAATAATTCTTCGCCAACACCATTCATCCTCTCCGCATATCTTCTATTTATGACCATTAGTTTTCTTCTTTTCCCCTCAGATCTGAGCTCCATTACCCTTGTAAGAAGTTCACCCAATGCCCAAGTATTAGTTGAATTGGTTCATTTTTAGTGGCGGTGGATGAAAAAATACCAACGAAAGTAGGAGATGGTAGTGGTGCGGGTGTAGGAAGTAAATGAAAATAGGTTAAATATTAGTATCCCTTAAAGGGGATAGTAGTTACCGACTTGATGACTCCGCCCTAGGGTAATGTATTACCTACCCTCCTCCTCTATGGGAGCGATAGTTCCCCGCTCACCCCCTTCACCATCAGTTTCCTCCTTTTTCTCCTTAGATTTGAGCTTCTTTACCCTTGTAAAAAGTACACCCAATGCAAGTGAATCCTGAGTTTTAGATTGAATTTGGTTTGAATTAGTTCTTTTTTTTTGTGGCTACTATAGTTGATTGTTTATTGATGTTAATTTTGCCAATTTTGTTAATGTAGACTAGTACAAAAGGGTGGAAAACTCACGGGAACGAGTTTCGGCCGTACTTTGTGCTTGGAGATCTTTGGGAATCATTCAAGGAGTGGAGTGCGTACGGGGCTGGAGTGCCCCTCTTGTTAAATGGGAGTGACTCTGTTGTGCAGTACTATGTCCCATATTTGTCAGGCATACAATTGTACATAGACCCCTCAAAGCCCTCCCCTGGATCCAGGTTAGCTATTTTTGGTTATCACTAGCTCACTACTAATGCATTATCTTACATTTGTGGCATGGTCTTTCACTGTTTATTCTGTAATTTCTACTATAGAGTTTTGAAACTGTCAGCAAAACGGTTATGCATTGGTGAGGCAAAGATCTAGATAATGTGAAAAACTGAGTTTCTAATCGCGATTGCATAATTGTTGGCTGAGAGGAAGCAGCAAATAATTCCCTTTACTGAAGGATGTCTAATAAATACCATTTGTTTTATGTCCACGTTTTGCATTGCTTAGTAAAATGTATTTGATTCTTATTACAGCCTTTCTGATGTAGAGCTGGCAATTGTTTTTTCCTATTGAAAATGGTTCAAAATTTCATTATCCATATAGTTATATTTGTGACACGCCGTGCTCTCGACTTATATCCTACTGTCCTAGTCTTTGCGTGGAGTGTTTTTTCTGCTTTGAATGGAGCAGCCTTGTCTCATATAGTATGTTTAGAGCTATAAGTGATTCTTTCTAAATGTTCATTTGTTCTCGGCGTATTGTTTTAGATATAACTGGTTGTTTGTTTTGGCCTCAAGTTTTCACCTTTTACCTAAGCTGAACTAGTAGTCTTCTCTCTCAGTATTAATTCGGACACTCAACCGTGTAGAACAGTGTTTGATTTGAGCAGCAAATGGATTTCTTTTATGTGAAAACTGGAAATTGGTGATCCAATTTATTTTTATTGCTTATGATGTATGATAATAAAATTAAGAGATTTTTTTCAACTCATAAGACATGACGCATCTTTTTCCAATTGGATGCTTATGGAGTTGTGGGCGAGCCCCCTTTTTTGCCTGGGTTATGGCTGTAAATCTGTGTTACTTCGACTCTCCGACACTGTGTCGTGTCTGACACGTGTCGGACACGGCTATTTTGGGTGAATTTTCCTATGTTGTGGTCTAAATTGAAGTGTCAAAGTGTCGTGTAGGTGTCTGACACGCGACACGGCAGTTAAGTAAGGTGTCAGACTGTCGGAGTAACATAGCTGTAAATCTGTAATAACATTGACCAATATGGTGAGGGCTAGGCTATACTTGCATGATGTGACTAAGTGACAATTCTCAGAAGCTAGAGTAAGGCTTTTTGAAGGGTGTGTGGGCGTTCTTAATTGTGTCTGTGTTTGTGAAAAATGAGATTGTGATTCTTTTAGCTTAACGGCCTCAGAACAATCAGCAAAAAGCTTCCTCATAAGTTCATAAGGTGGAACTACGTAAAAGTTTTTTTTTTACATTGCTGATTTGTTGTGACGTTTGTCATACACTCTGCATGATTTTTTAAGCTTTAATGGAAGACCCTCCTTGTAGATGCATTGACAAAATTGTAAAGCTTAGGTTTCAGTAAAAAATTGTTTGTGCAGAAAATACTTTATTACTTTAAGTTTCATAAAAGAAACATTCTTTTGGCCAATGAAAGCATTGTCCCCCTTTTGTTTAAGGGATGTGAGATCGCTGGAGTAGTTGGTTGTGCTGTAATAAAGGAAATAGTAGTCTGATACTCTGATAGGATGTCATGGATTAATGATTTGGCTATGTTACAACATTAACCATGCTCAGATGCATGTTAAGTTAATTGGATATTTGAAGGATAAGTTATCCGGTAATGTTGGGTGTCTTGGAGATTCTTCTTTGGACATGTACTTTTGGATAGACTATAGACTGAGATGAGGGTTGTTTAGGCTACACATCTTTGCTTGCATAATATTATTTTGTGAGGAAGCTTGTTTGAGTTTGAGATGGCTTCTCATGGCTAACAAACAGGTTTAATGATACAATGTTGCTTGCTTGTTTCCCTATTTACGTGAACAGAAGGCCAGGAGTGGAGAGTGATGAGTCATCTAGAGAAACTAGCAGTAATGGCAGCAGTGACTGTGAAATAGAAAGAGGACTGAAGCCTAATGGTGTGTGGAAACAGCAGGAACTCGCAGATTCAAATCCCCAAGGAGTGACAGGACTCTCAAGAGGTCAACTCTTAAATGGTTCATCAAGCGATGAAGGGGAATCTTCCAGTTCTCAAAGTGTTCTTGTGTTTGAGTATTTTGAGCATGATTCTCCTTTCATTCGGGAACCTTTGGCTGACAAGGCTAGTACAACTACTCAAACTGTTCTCTTGTTCCTTGCCTTACTGTTTCTATTTCCTTGCTTCTCTTCTGACTCTTATATTCATACAACAGATTTCACTTCTTGCGTCTCGTTTCCCAGAGCTGAAGACCTATCAGAGCCACGAGTTGTCTTTATCAAGTTGGATGTCTGTTGCATGGTATGAAAATGGGTCGCTCAGCTGCAGTCTATGCAACTCTTGACACAAACTTTCGTTATGGGTCATCCGAAAACCTCCTCTATGTTGTCTACTACTACGTGCAGTAGTAAAGTGTCAATGGTTGTACGATACGTTTTTCATTATTGGTCATTTAGTACAGTCTCTTTGTGTTTGACACAGGGGTCAGGCTGTTTACACTAATACAATGCTGTTGTCCAATTTTGTTTATTGAAAAGTTTTTTATTTCGAGGAATCTTACATTGTATACTTTCTTGCCTGATTTTAGGTATCCAATATACAGAATACCCACTGGTCCGACCCTCCAGAACGTTGATTCTTGCTTTTTGACATTTCACTTCCTGTCAACACCCATTAGTGGTATGTGTTTCACTGTATTCTGTCCAAAAAAGCTCGAGTGCGTTGTGATTTTGGTGACTTACGCCTGACTGCTTCCTCGTTTTCACAGGGGGGCAGAATGAATGGCAATGTCACTTTGGTTCATGCCCGAGCTACTTTCCAAATGGCTTTGATATGGCTGTCAAGCGACCACTGCCAATATTTGGAATGGCATACTACAAGTTCAAAACCCCGATGTGGGATCAAAACGGAGTTGATGAATCTCTGAAAGTCAATTCTCTTTTGCAAGCTGCTGACGAGTGGCTTCGGCATCTAAACGTAAACCTTCCTGACTACAATTTCTTTGCCTCTCACGGCCGCAGATGAGAGAAGATCACTCTGGCTTCAGTTATTATTAACAATGTCAGGTGGAAGAGCACCATCTCAAGGCTTCTTGCTCAAAAGGTGCGCCTGAATTTTGCATTTGTTGTATTTTGAGATGAACTCTTGATACTTACCTGCAAGCTCATTTGGCGAAGAGGATGAAGATTTATATTGTGTTGATTTGATTAAATAACTCGCTTTGCCGGAACCTTTCTGATGTGAAACAGTTGTTTATGGAGGGATTCCTGTGTAATGTGAATCCATAGGCCTATGAAATACCTGTGGGCTTTTGTTTACCTGTGTGTGACTTTAGGCTATTATATGACGATAATGACAGAGAAGTAGATACGAGCAAGGTATTATTATTTGTACAAATACACTTTTCTTGAAATGGGTAAGCTTTTTATTTATGGCTTTATGTTATGACAGCTCTAAGTTTACTTCCCACTGAGCACCACATTCTATGCTTGGGAAAGTGTCCAAGAAAGGATGTGTACCTTTGTATTGTCTTTATATCCGACCATAAATATCCGTGAATGCTTGTTGGAATGGTTGTGAGCTATTTGTAGCCTACAATGGAAAAATAATTGTCTAGTGTGGTTTGGTGTCGGAAACAGTAGAGCATCCTTATGGTATGATAGATAATATTTATTCAGCTGATCATGTATATATGAACTGCTGCTGGGGTGTTTAACACAGGATGGCTCTCTGCCTCCGAGATGGGCCAAGGTTGCCTCTTACTCGCTGTCAGGTCAAATAGATGTCGGTTGTCAGGGGGACTAGGGTTGTTGCTACGTGGACGGCTCTGAGGAGGGTAGTTATCAGGGGGACTAGTCGGGAGGAGGTCTTTTGCCATTGATTTATGAAATATAAGGTTAGAACGAAAATTGTGTTTTGGAAAGATAATACTTGCCTTTATTTTTACCCATTGATGTGGAGATTGAAGACCTACTATAGAGGTGTTGAAATGTGAATGTGTTATCTTATTTTTATGTCCTCCCCTACTAACTTTAATGATCAACTCCGGTCACTAGTCTACATTATCGATAGATACAAGTGAAGTTGTGATTTTGGATTTCTAGTTTGTCATTTTAGGAAAGTGAACGATCGTGATGGGAAAATAATGGTTGGAAGTTGAATACTAAAGTCAAATTGGAGCAATATATATATTTATATATTTATATTACAAGTAAATGTAAATTGTATGTTTCATCTTGTTCCATTCTGCGTCTCACATAGTAATTGTCTAATCGGCAGAACACTTAAAATGCGAAGATTATGGTCAAGTGTATGGGATTATGAATCCGCAATATTTGGAAAAAGGAGGTTTGGAATAACTTGCTATAGGCTTTATAGCCTAAGAATTTCACGGTGCACGCAAATTTAAAAATTTAAGTCGCCCTACTATAAGATTTTCCAAAAATTATTATCCATTTTTAATCAGAATAGGTAGGGGTGTTCAGAATTTATTGTTTTAATAACTATCGAAAAACCTAATAACCGTGCATTTTTAAGGTTCGATTAACTGAACCGTTTCGACAAAGTGGTTCGCTGAACCGAACTGTTAACTTTATTATGGAAATGGTTCGGTTAAGGTTCGGAATTTTAGAAAACCGGTTAACCGAACCAAACCGTTTCACAAAAAAATAAGCAAAAAATTAAAATATTATATCAAAAAACTCTTATTTCATTTAATTTTTTTAGTGTATCCAAATTTAAAATTTCTTAAATTGATTAATGCTAAAATTTAGCTAATTAACTTTATTTTCGGTATAATATATAATGAAAATTTAATTAAATTACTAAAAAAATTTAACGTAAATTAGAAAAAAAGTATAATGTAGAACAATTGTCGGTTAACCGGTAACCGAACCGCTAATAACCGTTTAAAGTGGTTAACCTAACCGTTTATAACCATTAAAAACGATGCGGTTTAGGTTCGGAGTTTTGCCGAGCCGAACCGAACCGTGTGCGAACCGAATTAAATTATAGGTTCGGTGAACCGAACCACGAACGAACCCCCCTAAGAATAGGCAGGCTATAAAGGACAAGGAAACAATTTAGCAAACTACATAAAAATTTGCAGTGTCCAGAGTCAACTAGTCAAGTAAATCAGTAACCCCAAAAAAAAAAATTTGTTAGCCGAGTTTAAATGTATTTATCGCAACGAAATTGTCTAAACAAACCCGAGACAAGAGCAATCAAATTACAAATAAGTGCCCGGCAACTAAAGAAAGAGATTAGAGAAACTATATGTTTTTTCCACCACCACTTTATTTAACACGATTAAATACAATAAAGCACTACCATAGTGCAATAAGAACTAAAGATATTATCACTCAAGTCTTCTCTTGACGTTGGTACATTGCTCGACTTTTTTCTTCCTACGAAGCTTGAGCAACACGACATTACAATAGAAACTAAGTTTGTTCTCTCAGTCTCTCTCTACATTAGCGCATTTGCTCTCAACTTTTCCACCCCTACAGTGCCTTATGCTTCACGGTGCTCGATTACTTCTGTTGGGCTCTTATAAGATGTCGTCCAGCATTGTGGAGAAGAGCAAGCCTTGAACAAACTCGCATTTCCTGGCCTTTTCTTCTTGATCCTTTTTAGATAATGCAGGTTGCTGAACACTGTTTCAAATTTACACAAGATCTCAAATCAGTTTAAATCTCCCCATTACACATCAATGATTTCCTAAACATCAAACACGTTAGTTGTTCGATATTCAAACATTCTAATACTTTTCGCCCACAAGATTTTCATATTGAAACATTCTAATAGTATTCGCAGACAAGATAGCCCTAGTGCTTCTTGATCTGATATGCAGTAGTCGTATCTCAGTGTTAAAAATACAAATAGATTGTCTCCATATGCCCACAATGATGAAAAGTGCATCCTAAAATGCATCAACACTTGGCTAATGCACAAGCAGCACAGAGAGTTTTACGAACCATTTCGCTTCAAATCATTATGTCATTATAAAAATGATTGACGTTGTGCATTCTTTAATGTACCAGCATTCAAGTTTATACATCTCCGTATCTGGTATGCCACTGACACTGATAGTTCCTCAATTTTTACTACACGAGGGATGCGATACTATCTACCTTCTCCAACTTTCTCTTGAACACTCCCCCCTCAAGCCACTTAGAATGATATGATGAATACTTTTGCAAGATCTCATATAATGAGATCCAAAAAATAATACCAACTAAATAATACTACTCTGTAACACAGTTTTGCCGGAGATAGAGAGAATTGAGATAGTGTTGGGTGGTAGAAACTGTGAAGAGTCTTGGAGGAGTGGAGGAGGGTGATAGTGGAAGGGGAGAGGTGAGAGGTGGAGTGATGGCCGTTGGAGATTACTGAGAATCTGAACGGAGTTGGCATTGCGAAGAGAGAAGTGAAAGAAAGGGTTACGTAATTAACGAGGTCTCAGAGTGAAGAAGCCTTGCCCTAGAACTAACCAAACAATATAACTTACTTTTGTAGATGCCAAGTGATGGGGTTAAAAAAAAGGTAATGAAACAAGAAGGTTGATAGCATTCGTCTTTGCAGTGAATAGAAAAGACTAGATAGTCACGTCTTCATAGTGTATCTCTAAATACATTTGCGAGTAGTTAATGATCAAAATTAAATCCACCGACAGCGAAAAAACAAAATGTCGAAATATAAATACGACAGGGCAATACATGTTATCATGCCATAAAAAAGATCATGCTACCAAGTATCAACACAAATATATAGTGTATGTCCCACAGAGAAAAATGGAAGAAAAAATATTACCTTTCTATGCTCTTCTCCACCATTGTCTCTGGAAGTGAGCATTCGGCCTTGGAAGAATGAGATTCCTCCTTGCCAAGATCGTCTGCAGTGTTCGAGCTATATATAAAAGAGGACAAGAGAGGATCGGGGTCTGGATTTGAGGAAGAAAGCCCGAAAGACGATCCCCCAAAGAGGGATTGCCGATTTCCTTCTCGCAATTCCTTTCTCAGTATATTGAACATTGAATTTGAAGCACCTCTACGTAATCTTCTCCTTCGTTGAACGTGATAGTTACGTTAAGGAGATACAACAAAAAAAATGATAGATAACCACGTTAGGGGTCACCCATGGAATTAATAGAGAAATATTCAGTATATAATTAATTAACCACGGCAAAGGATGGTTGAGTTGTTATAAAGTACCCCGTAGCACAACACTCCGTACACCACATTAATGATATCACGTTAACACACTACCATAAAAACACTATCATATTCGCCTAAACACGCTACCAAATTCCAACATAATGAATATGACATGACAGATTACAAATAATTACTTGAAAAACAAATGTGATTCTAGGCGTGTCAATTTTTTTTATCAATATGGTGAATATCATGATTAATTTGGTGAATATCATGCTTAATTTGGTGAATATCAAAACTCATTTTGGTGAGATGCCATACTAGTGGCCTCCCAGGAACATCGTAAAATTTTACCTGAATTGTGCTTTTAATCTAGCAAGTAGAAACACAAAATAGGGTTCTCCATTCTCTAGTACAATAATATAAAGATAGCTCGCAAACTTGCAACATATACAGAACAAGATGACAAAAGTTCCAGTTCCGTCCAAAAAAAAGATAGGAAAAGTTTGGTGATCCTCAAGAAAGACACACACATTTCAAATGAAGGTGAGCAAGATAAAACAATTACTCTAAACCGTTAAATATATTAAAGAAACTAAAGGTGCTCGATAACCTACCAAACTTAAGACTAGAGGTTTCTTAAGTTTGGTAGACTGTCGGAGATCTCCTAATCATGGCTAAACATTTTAAGTAACAAAGCTACACACCTTTAGTATTTGAGAAGATCTTATTATCATCTATACTAAACAAAACAAAGCGCTGCAAAGCACCACACAAGCAGACCGCGGTAGAGATCTAGGGAAAACAATCCGGGATTTGAACATGACAAATCAAAGAGCTTCTCGGTAATTCACCTCCTGGACTATAAGTGCTTGTCAGAGAGTTTTGCATAATGACTACTACAAATGCTTGTCAGAGAGTTTTGCATAATGACTAGATGTTCAGTAAGCATCGTTCAAATTAAGAAAGCTGTCAAAAGGATATTTTTAATATATTCCCATGTTGCATTGTAATATGACCAACCATATCTACTCCCACCCTCTTCACGCAAATAGGACAAACCTGCAAAAACAGTGAAACAAAAAAATTATCAAAACCAGTAAACACTAGGCTTCAAAGTCCATGCTTCTCAGAAGGGATACAAGACATAAAGGGAAACTTTTGTGATCTAATAAAAGTTTTTTCATCAGAAAAAATGTTCGACAAGGGCTACATATTGAGTAAGCTTTGGAAGCAGTGACCAGACTTCAATTACTTTCGGCCTTTAAGAGAATCCATACCATCTCAAACGGGGAACAGCCAACTCAAGTATCAAACTACCAATCCATCAACTATATAATAATATACGAACAAAAGAATACCTAACAAGCACAACAGTCAAGAGCTTATTTAACTTAAAACTATAACATCAAAGTGTCCGAGAAAACAGCGGGCAAACATCAAAATCCTATTTAGAAACTTCACCCAACTGCTCAATTTCCCTTTCAAAAATGACTAAACTTGTCATGTTTTGCAGAAACGCATCGACACTGACAAAACCAGCAATTGAAAATGTCTCAAAACTTGTCATGTTTTGTGGAAATGTCGATAGTAGCAAAATCAGCAATTCTCTATTAGACTATACTAAGTCGCAGAATAGAAGTTATAAATTCCAGCAATAACCAATCAAAAATGTCAGCTGCCCACGACCAAATGTTATGACCATACATTCCCAATATCTAACAATAAAAAAAACGGAGTCTAATGACAATTTAAGCCCATTTGGGTAGTTAAATATTAAACAAGCATCAGAAAGCATGAGCATTATCTAAACAAATACAGCGTACAATGAAGCAAGAACAAGATATCGATGCATACTACATTTCCAATAAGTTGTACACGTATCATCCATCAGAATGCATAGATAGCTTAGGAGGGATGAAGGTGTTGAGATAATTACCCCATTTTTCAATTCTACTTGATGCTCTTCATCCATATGGCAAAAGAGGCCTACAATATCAAACTCATCGGCACAAAACGGACACGAAAACTCTTCCTTGTAATCATCCCCAGCCTCTAAATCATCTCCCAAATACGCATCTGCTTCATATCCAATCAAAATCCCCTTATTAGCAACAAATTATACCATCATTTTTATTTAAACCTAACCCACAATACCCTTCACATCATTATAACAAAATAAATAAAAAGATCACATCTTTCATGATTGAAGTTCTAAAATCAACAAAATTCACCTTTTCCCAGGTGGGTTTCCTTAATTACACAAAAACTTCGATCATCTTTACCATTTTTTTGCTAACAAACACAACAAAATTGTAACAAATATATACTTTCCTTAAACAGCTTAAGCATATACAAAGATATGATCTTTTATATGCCGTAAATCCCACTAATCATCTAAAAAAAATAGAAAAAAAAATAATTACTCCCTCCGTGCCAATCATTTGTTTATCTTTGATTAAAATACGGCTAACAACGAAAATAAAAAGTAAACAAATGACGGAGACGGAAAGAGTACAAATAAAAAACACAATAAAAGATGAGGAAATGAGTAGAAACAAACCAGATCGTAATTGATAGCGTCTGAAAGAAGATGAAGATAACTTTGAACTCCATAAATCACCACCGTCCATTATTTAAATTACCCTTTTTACCCTCTGATAAATATGAATAGATGATGATGATGATCTTCAAAAACCCAGAAAAATTAACCTCTTAATTTTACTGAAAGATTGAAACTTTGGAGAAATAATTACCTTAAAACACAGTAGTTAGGTAGGAAACCCTAAGAATGATAGTGGGTTTGAGGGTTTGATGAATTTAATAAATCGATTTAGGTGAATGAAGAGAAATGTCCAGGAAATGGGAGAAGAGAGAGAGAGATAGACAACACACTCTCTACCCACTTTCCCCTCCTACATTGGACACTTGATATAGCTTACATTAATTATTAGCCGATTTAGTAATTATGTGTAAAACCGTCTTATATATAATTACGTGGAATTTACGTAAAATTCTTTTAAAGTTTCATTTTACAAAGTTTTTTGTGGGTGAAGTTGTATAAAAGAGAAATTTATTTTCTATAATGAAAAATTTTATCTGAAAATTTTCTGTGATAATAATTTTACGGAATTATTTTTTCACATATAGATTTTACTCTTTCACGTACACTTTTTCATTAAATTTTCATCTAATACCCTCTTTACTAAAACCTAAGCAAATTCACTCTAATATCAAACATTTTTCCTAAAACTTAATCTAATTGCTCAAATACTCGAAAGATGGATCCTAATTTTTTAATTCATAAAATTAATTTACTTGGTAGAAAAATTATTAATATTATTTGTGAGGTTCTCCACTAAAATAAAATAAAATTGTAAGACAGTGTATCACTATTTTCTTAATTAATGGCGGCATAGTGGACAAAATGAATTTGCTTAATTAATGACGGCACAATGGACATAACAACATGAAATCGATTATTGTACTCAGTCAAGAACCTTTATCAATCGCTACAAAACTCCAACAGAGAAATAACATGTAATCGATGATTGCTATACTTACTAGTAGTACTATACATAAGTTAACGATTTATACCATACAACTGACACAATTGCGTGGCCCGGAGTCCGAGATAGAGGGCATCAGAACATGGAGGTTATTAGGTCGGAAGGAGGATAGACCGGTGGGTGAAGAGGAAAAGAGTGGATAATTGTTTACGTTTTTGGGTAGTGGAGATGATAAAAATGACAAGGATAAAATCGTAAAAAATATATATGAAAGGACTACCCTAATTTTATTGTAAAATCGTCTCAAATTGAAAATTTGAATAATCTTAGGAAATGTGCGTCCTTAGTTTAGGTGTAAATGTGTGTAATAATAATTCGGAGTACAATATTTTTGGCCGTGTAGCCGCCTTAGTTTGTTTGTGACTGACGCCAATGTCATCTAAAACCTGAATCAAAAATGTTTAGCGTCACTTAGTGAACACAAGCTCTCGTAGCTCAGTTGGTTAGAGCACCCGTTTAGTAAGCGGGAGGTCTTGAGTTCGACTCTCAACGAGAGCATTATAACTTTTTATTTGTTTTTTCTATGAGCCGTGTTTGTGTGTTTTGTCTCATTATTAGTGTATGATGTACTTATAAAGTTGGTAAATAATTTAACACAAATACGCATAAATTGCGAGTTAATGATTGTTTATCTTGTATATTCGTAAAGATTCCATAAAAAATGTACTGGAAGTATTCTTTATAAATATGCCAAATAAAAAAATGTTGGTTTAAGATGTGAGTTACTCAAGTATTAGAGCAAGTCCAATGGTAAGCTAGTTTTAACTAGCTTACCATTACCACATAATATTTTAAGCTAGTTTATTTTTGAGCTACTAATTCATTTTAATGGTTTAGCCTAAATTTTAACTAGATTGACTCATATATTAATTAATCAAACTAATTTCTATTGGTTGTATTTTTGTAGTAGGGTCATTTTAATTTCTTACTAAATTAACGAACTAGTTCTTTGTTTTTAATTTCACCCTACGTATCTTGTCAATGGTTTAGCCACTTGTTTGGAATTTTAAGAAATTGCAAGCAAGTCCCTAAGCCAAACCATTGGACTTGCTCTTGTGATGTATCTTTATATATACTAGTATTGGTGCCCGGCTTCGCCCGGGCTACCTCTACTTATCATTAATTTTTTTTTTTTCATTAAATAAAATTAGTTAAAGTTGCATAACCCATAAATTTATCATTAATATATTTTTCTATTTTTATCTTAAAATTACGGTGAAATAAATTTTGAGACAAATTCAATACTCCCGCTATTAATATTTTACTCTTGTTAATGAAACAATAGTAATAACATTTCACTACTTGCCCGTAATCATTGTTACTTTCACTACTCCCATTGTAATTATTATTCTTTCACTCTCGCCGCATTAATATTGATAATTTCACTACTCCCGCCGTAATTATTGTTACTTTCACTATTCTTTGCATTAATATTGATTATTTCACTACTCCCGTTGTTGTTTCTACCACTTTCACTAATCTCGCTAATAATATTGTTACTTTTACTATTCAAATGAGTGATTACTATCATATAACTATATCCAATGTTACTAAAATTCTTTTCTTTAAAGACGAAATTACTTTTACTACTTAGGCATGCAATTTTAAGAGGATTATATATTTATATAAATATATTACATATATGCATTAAATCAAATCGAAAGAATTATGCAATATTATATATTATGGAATCTAACTTGAAATATTTATAACCTACTTATATTATATTTTTGTATGTTAAATAATTAACATCTCTATACATCTAATATGCTATAAAGTTCAATAAAATTGCATAGATTTTAAATTTAATATATAATTTTATGATGATAATAATTAATATCATAAGTGTGCATGTTTATACTAATTAATTATTTTATTTTAAGGAAATTGACCATCTTCTATAAATATTTAGGAAAATTACCAAACATCTTTTTTCTTTTAGTCTCCTTGAAATTGACCATCTTAATTAATTATTTTATTTCAAGGAAATTGACCATCTTAATTAACTATTTTATTTTAAGGAAATTGACCATATTTTAGTCTCTTACAAATGTTTAGGAAAATTACCAAGTTTCTATATAATTTAATTTTAACCCAAACTATATAATATTTGCATTGAGATCCCTTAATCGGGTCCATCACACGGTGCTAGTGATTTAAAACTATATAGTATAATTAATTTGTATAACTTTCTTTAATTACATTGAAGTCCCTTGGTTTCTGGATTTAATATATAGTATTGATTAGGTGTTTCATCATGTAATACATTCGTAAAAGTATTTTAATTCTTCAACGGTGGTGGAATAATCAAGAAAAATAAATACTCCCTCCTATTCAGAATAACTGTCCCATTTTCCATTTTCGTCTATTCACATAACTGTCTCATTTGTCATATTTGGACATGTTTTTTTACTTTCCTATTCTTGGCTCCCCTAACCCATCATCTATATATATATATATATATATATATATATATATATATATATATATATATATATATATATATATATATATAAGAGAGTTTTTTCGAGCGATCCGAGAGCGTCCACATCATCAAAAATCAATTTAGGAAAGTATAATTTTTGATGTAAAAAATAAAGTGGAAAATCTTTTAATTATTATAATATGTATATTTCCTAAATTATATTCAAGTGATATTTCCAATTTTTAAATCAAACTTTTACATTTCATTTGGCAAAAAAATATTGCTAAAAAAATTATGAAAATAATATAATTAGCTTGGTGTTAAAAAATGCTATCATTAGAGTATAAATTTCATATTATTTGCACATATTAAAGATGATGTACTTCTTAATACGTAAAATTGTGTACTTTTTAGTATGTTTTGTCCCACATTGGAAAATAAGTAGGTGTGGTGAATATATTACATATAAATAGTAGAATTGTCTCACACTGAAAGATTAGTATAAGGTGATGTGATCCTATGATTATAAATAGGATGCATATTTGGAACTTATGTATCCAGCCAAAAATTTTTGAGTGTCATAAATATTGTTTTAAAGAGCTCTTAAGATTTTTTATCATTATCTACGATTTGATATAAAAAATAAAGTGGAAATCGTTGGGAACTACCCGGGAAAGAGTTAAGAACATGAACAAGAAAGTCAAAAAATAACTAAAGGTTTTACTAATGGTAATCTCCTGACACAATACAAAACTAAAGATTTTACTAATGGTTGTCTTCTGAATGCAGTAATAGAGCGTTAAGTGATTTCAAAGAAAAATAATATGTATTTCTTGGTATGTTATATCTTTCACATTGAAAAATAATGTAGGCATTATGAACATACTACGTCTAAATAAGTAAATTATGTATCTCACATTGAAATAATAGTATACGGTAGGGTGATTCTATAAATATAAATAGATATGTCCCATATATATACATTTTCTATATTATATTAAAGTGATGTTTATAATTTTGATATAAAAACTTTATATTTCATTTGGAAAAAAAAGTATCGTATGAAAATTATATAATTAGATCGTGACAAAAAAATGCTATCATTAGAGTGTATATTGTATTGTATTGTATTTTCTCATTATTAAATCGGGTTGATGTCAAAATAGGTGCAAAAAAAAATGGTGTACTTAGTATGTTATTTGTCCTATATTGAAAAGTAACGTAAGTGTGGTGAATATACTATGTATAAATATTAGAATTGTCCCACATCGGAAGATTATCATAAGGCATGGTGATCTTATGATTATAAATAGAAGTCATAGCCCAAAATCTTTTGATTCGCTTAAGTATTATGAGGGATAACTCTTAAAAGAGTTTGTATTACTGTCTCTACAATAATGGTTTCTAACCTAAGTTAATGTTTGGAAAATCTTTTAGTTATTATAATATATACTATGTATTTCTTATTTTATATTCAAGTAATGTTTCTAATTTTTATATAAAAACTTTTAAATTTCATTTGACAAAATAATGTAGGTAAAAAAATTATGAAAATAATATTATTAGATTCATGGTAAGAAATGCTATCGTTAGAGTATATATAGATTTCATATAATTTGCACATATTAAAGATGGTGTATTTCATAGTATGTTATATCTCCCACATTGAAAAATAATATAGGTATGATAAATATACTACATATAAAAAATAGAATTTTCCCATATCGAAATATAGCATAAGGTGGGTGATTCTATGAGCATCCTTGGAACTTAGGCATCAACCCAAAATCTTTTGAGTCGCTTAAGTATTGTCTTGTAGAGCTCTTAAAAGTTTATATCATTATATTTTCTACCTATAGATTTTATATGTCCCATATTGAAAAATAATGTAGGTGTGGTAAATATACTATGTTTAAATAATATAATTAGAATTGTGTTAAAAAATATTCTATCATTAGAGTATAGGTTCTTATCATTTGCACATATTTTAATTATGATAAAAAAAAATAGAAAACAAACGTCCATGGTAGCATGTGTAATCTATCAAAGTTCAAGTTTACCATGAGAAATTTCCAATATTATAATGATATAGTTAATAAAATTTGCATTTAAAAGAGAGATATCCGTACCAATAAAACAATAAAGGGGTATTATTTTTTAATTGTTATTTTATTGTCACGCCATCAAACTTAACGTCCATTTAACAGCCTTTACATTAGGGGGTACCATGGACAAAAAAATGGAACCTCAGGGATACTATAGGCAGATTTTTAAAAGTAGGGATAACATGGAAAATTTAACAAAATTAAGGGGTACCACGGGAAATTTCCGTATCTCAATTATGTTAAATTTTTTTTTGAAGAAAAACAACGTACAAATATTAATGAAGAGTACTCGATCATATTATTAAATTTAAATATAATTATTAGATATAATGAGCAGCAATTATCTGTATTCGGTATTCGAGATCTGGTTAGATGTCCAACTAAGTACAAAAAAGATGGAGTAATTCTGAGTATGTTATTTGTCCCACATTGAAAAATAATGCAGGTTTGATAAACATATATTACGTATAAATATTAGAATTGTCCTACATCAGAAAAAAATCCAATTTTTGTGAATATATTACTTATAAATAGTAGAATTGTTCCACATCGAAAGATTAGTATAAGGTGGGGTGATTATATGATTATAAATAAGAGTTAACCCACGTATATATTAATCTTTTTTTTTTTGAAAGAGATATTTTAATAATATGTAAACAAATCATTGGACATATAATGTAAACATTAAACGCTTATAACATTTTTTTTTTTTTTGCATTATAAATAAGCTAATTACCCCGTTGCAACGCACGGGCATTTAAACTAGTATTCAATATTTTTCATTATTTTAACTCAATTTCTTAATTTTCGTGTCATTGTCCAATTGAGACAGTTATTCCAAATAGGAGGGAGTAGTAATTAATCGATTTGTGAGAGAAGAAGAGTTGAAAGGATATAGCAAAATTCGAACACGTATATATAAGTGTAAAAAAATGCTTTTTGACGGTCTTGGCAGGCAGCTGAAGTTTTCAAGCCCCGAATTGTCAGGGACAATTAGCATTTAGCAGGTTGCATGCGGGCTGGAGATGTCTTTAGCGTTCACCATGGGTCGGATCTACTATACAAATTCTTGTTTAAGATGTTTATATTGATTTTTAACTTAAAATGGATCAAATATGGTAGATTAGACAAAGGAAAATGCATGAGGATTAAAAAATGTGTATCCTATATATATATATACTACCTTCATTCAACTCCACACTACCATTATCTATTTTGTACACTATTCATAGTTAAAACATTCAATTTCATTTTTCTCCAATACATAAGTGAAAATATATTCATGTGGGATCTTGTTTTATTCGTCTTTACGAGTACATTAAAAATATCTAACTTTTATATTTTTCGTAAATACGTAGCTAACGATATTCAGCGCGTAAAAGATGCGTTGGCAAACGTGAAAAAAGAAAGTGGTAGTATGAAGTTGAATGGAGGGAGTATATGTAAGTGAGAGTATATTTAACTTGTTCTTGTCGTTCTAAAAGAGACAGGTTTTGATTTCAGCTCATATCATTTTAGTTCAATTCAACTCATCTATACACAAATTACATGTTCTTTTTCGCTTAAAAAAACTGAACTGAATTTAATGGAGCTGAATGCCTGAATCAAACTTGAAGTGAAGTGAATAAAGCTAAATTGAAATGAAATATGCTGAAATTAAGTCCAAAAAAACAAGGTTAAATTAACTTTTATTTCAGTTTAATTCCGTTCAATTCAGTTAAATTCAATTCAATTAAACTTAGCTCCATTTATTTAAGTTCAATTCATCTCCAATTTTTTTTTTTTTAAGTTGAGCTCATATCAACTGAAAATAACAGAGACGTACATACTACTGTATCATAGATCCAATGAGAAAGCACCTTATGTTATTGACGTGTAATATTATATTTGAAACCGTACTTGGATTAGTTAAGTGGGCCAAGTATGGAAGAGGAAAAGTAAATGTGTCGGTTTGGAAAGAGTTCATGAACATTTTGATGGGCCTTATATCTCATTTGCTTGCTGGATAATAGCTGGTTCTCACCTTTTCCCATAATTCCAAAACTACACCCTACTTCCTAAGGTTAATCTCATTTTTACTCCATAAACTAGTAAATTTCTCTTAATACCATATCTCGAACCGCAAATTCTCATTTGTGACGGTTGATATCCGTCACAAGCTTGTGACAGGTTAAATAAAACCCATATGGGAGGATAAAGACAAGTCGTTTGTGATTCCCTATGCATTTTACTTTTTGTCTTATCTACCCATGTGGGTGATATTTGACACGTCACAAGCTTGTGATGGATATATCCGTCAAAAGTGAGACCTATTGATCTCGAACAAGTACGAAAATGATTTAAATAAGTTTATGATACAAATATGAAAGCGATTTAAATAAGTTTATGATGTTTGTAATAAGTCTTGAGCCCGTACTTTTAAAGATGAACGAACGAGATAAGAATTGCGAGGATATTTGATAAGCTTAGAAATTGAATCATGAGATTCTTTTTCGAAATAGAACTATATCTCGAACAATGACTGCTTAAGTTACTGGCTTATTTAACTGAAACTTAAATCAAATATCGGAAGTACTGTCTCAAATCTGTAATTTTGATCAAACCTTGACCAAACAAATGTAATATACAAATGCAAAAAACATGGTTTAACTACCATATTATAAAGCGCGTGAAAGTAATGTGAAAGATTATTGTGAAGGGAAAGACTAACATATTTTTTCCTTAGATTTAAACAAGGTCAGTTCGAACCTTGTGTAAAAAAGCATTTAGGACCTGAATGACAAACAACATATTAGGCGAAATTACTAGATTTCAGCTTAAATAATAGGAGTACTTTGACCAATCATTCTACTAATTTCATGTGTTTGGTTAATAACATATTCAGATAACATATTGACCTGAATCTACTGTTTTTGAATATGCTGCTATTAGCAGCATATTGAGTTTATATATGAAAATGACAAATTTGTCGTACAATCTGTGATGCGAAATAAATCTCAACAGAAATAGATTCGCAGGAAATGAACAAACTGAACAGATTGAACAGTCGGACGGACTGCTCTTTTTAACGATTCTGGGTTTAATTAACGGAATTGGAGATTTTTATGTGTTTTTTTGTTTGATTTGTAAATACCAAAAACAATAAAAGGGATAAGCAGGCACCAAGTTAGACCTATAACTTGATGAACGAGATTAGCTAACCAAGACCTATTGGTTCCAATCGAGTAACAATTAGGAAAGGCGTCATAATTAATCACTAGTTTTGGATCGAACGCATCAATCCGACTCAGTAATTACACAAGCCAAAATACCAAACAAGCAACAACTTTCTTTTTCTTGTTTTTCTTGTTCATTTTATTCATAACCAACCAAGGCTTTATATAGCCTGATTGAATCATCTAAGAGAAGTGAAGAGTTTGAGTAATCACTCTCCACATAATTACAACATTAAAGCTAGGAATGAAAAGTCTTAAGTTAAATGCAACAATTAAATATTAGATAAACTTAAAATCTTATTTTAACAAAAATAATCTGAAATGTTAATAAAAATGTCTAACTTGGACCGTTCCCTCCTTAAAATGTGTGACCGACCAAGAAAATCATTGACTTGAATCGATTCATTGATTTGAATCGCATCATCCGCCCTTTCTTCAAAAAGAATCGTCTCGATTCTTGTGCCTTCCAATGTCGAGATGAAATACTGGTTTGTGCCCATTATTTGCTGCCCAATTCCCACAACGACATGTAACGTGCCTGAGTCAAATATCTTGGACATTTGTCGCTGGTTCCAAAGACATATGTCGCCCTTGGATGTTTGATAGGGATGTGGTGCATCGGGGGAGGAGTAATGAATATGAATTGAGGGATAAGGGTAAAAAAATTATGCTGAAACCAATGTCCTCTCAAACGATTCGATCTATGGGCACTAAAAAAAAAAAAAGGCAACTATGTTGGTTAAGGAGCGAGAAATTGAGCAGGCCCTTAATGACGGGGAGTTAATTTATTTACTCGTCGCCGTTAGGGATGTCAGCGGGGCGGGTACAAGTGGGTACCGCCCCGCACCCGCCCCAGTTGGGGCGGGGATGGGTAGAGCTTTGACGGGTGGTGGGGCGGGTATGAAAATTGTACCCGCCATGGGTAATGGGGCGGGGATGGATTTTGCATCTTACCCACCTCATACCCGCCTACCCGCCAATCATTAAAAAAATTAATACGATTATGACAATTTTCTAAATCTTATTTACTTATAATTAAGATATAATGTTAATAATAGCTGTTTTATAATTTTTTTTTACTAATTTCTTTGATAAAAAACTAAAATTATAAACATAAATTCAAAAAAAATGGAAATTAATAGTGATTAAATCAACTTTTGCGAAAAAATTTATCGAGTAAAATTATGGTGTAGCGGGTTAATGGGTAAGCGAGGCGGGTATGGTTTTATATTTCCGTCCGTTGGGGCGGGGATGGTTTTAGAAACTTGTACCCGCCACGGGTGGTGGGGCGGGGATGGGTACGAGTTTTTCTTGGTGGGTACGGGTACGGGGGAGCCTATATCCACCACCGCCCCGCCCCAATGACATCCCTAGTTGCCGTGGAAGGGTCAGCCGGAGAGCCGAGTTCAAAAGAAGCAGGCCCTATTTCAGATTTATTGCTAGAATATAAAGACGTGTTTCCCGAAGAATTACCACCCGGCTTGCCTCCTATTCGCGGTATTGAACATTGCATTGACCTTGTTCCAGGAGCCCCGCTGCCGAATAAGGCGGCTTATCGCTGTAATCCAGAGGAAACCAAGGAGTTGCAGAGACAAATTGATGAATTGGTGAGTCGAGGGTATGTTCGAGAATTCATGAGTCCTTGCGCTGTACCGGTGTTACTTGTGCCAAAAAAGATGGGTCATGGCGTATGTGTATCGACTCCCGAGCTGTTAATAATATCACAATTAAGTACCGGTTTTCTATGCCGAGACTTGATGACATGCTAGACGAATTACATGGGTCACGAATGTTCTCAAAAATAGATTTACGGAGCGGATACCATCAAATTCGTATGCGTGAAGGAGATGAGTGGAGGACCGCCTTCAAAACTAAACACGGTTTATACGAATGGACCGTCATGCCATTTGGTCTTACCAATGCACCTAGCACTTTTATGTGTCTAATGAATAAGGTATTAAGACCATTCTTGGGTAAATTTGTTGTTGTGTACCTTGACAATATTTTGGTATATAGCAAAAATGTAGACGATCATTTACAGCATTTGCGGCTCGTATTTGAGGTGCTTCGAAACCAGAAACTCTTTGGGAAACAAGAAAATGTTCGTTTACGGTGGACATCATACTATTTTTTGGGTACGTGGTGTCGAAGGACGGTGTGTCCGTAGATAGAGGGCAAAATTGAAGCTATCAAGACATGGCCTGTTCCTACAAATGTAAGTGAGGTGCGTTATTTCCATGGTCTAGCGTCATTTTATAGACGGTTCATAAGCAATTTTAGTTTAATCATGAGTCCTATTACTAATTGCTTAAAGAAGGGGATATTTGTGTGGTCTGACGATGCTCAAAGAGCATTTGAACTGATTAAAGAACGTTTCTGCGCGGCTCCAATTCTAGCCCTGCCAGATTTTACTCACCCGTTTGAAGTCGAGTGCGATGCAAGTGGGTCGGGTATTGGGGCTGTTTTGATCCAAGGAAAGAGACCCGTTGCTTATTTTTCGGAAAAATTGGGAGGGGCTAGGTTGAACTATTGTACTTATGATAAAGAATTTTATGCGATTGTTAGAGCCCTTAGCCATTGGAGTCACTACTTGCGCCCCAACCATTTCATTTTGCATTCGGATCACGAGTCACTTAAATATATAAATGGTCCACAAAAATTGAATCCACGTCATGCTAAATGGGTCAAATTTTTGCAATCTTTTCACTTCTCTTTGAAGTATAAGAATGGCAAAAGCAACGTGGTCGCCGACGCTTTGTCTCGAAGGTATACTTTATTAACCACGCTAAGTGCTCAATTATTGGGTTTTGAAGTGCTAAAAAAATGTTATTCAAACGATGAGGATTTTGGGAAAATAATTGGCAATATAAAAGAAAGGGCAAGTGACGGGTTTTTTGTGACACCCCCATATACTAAGGAGTCTTAACCAGACCTTCCTTAGAATATAAGAGCATCACCATCTCGGTTACCCGAGGTAAGTAATCATCAAAAGTTGATAAAAGAACAATTACAGTTATTTTACAAGTGTTACAGCCAAACTACTAAAAGGAAAAGATACAACTCGTGAAGCTATATACTACTACTGCTATTACTCGTGAAAACTCATCCCTGCCGAGACTCCATCTACCATCCGAGACAACACCTGCTAAGACGAACTGCTCACCATAAGGGATCACGGCAGACACAACAGAACAAACAAGAGAAACCACACAAGGTCAGTAACTCGGACAAGATACAACAATCATTACTAACATATTACAACCACAACCAAACACACACACAATCACAACCACTCCAACCAATCTCCGTCACCGACTGTCCACTAGACCAGCCCTGCCAGTGGGGGACCGCAGCCGTTTCCACCTAAGCCCCGCTCATCATACCGAGCGATAACCCTGTCCCATTAATGTGCACATCCCTTCCCGTGGCGGGTTCCACGGAGGGCGGAACTAGGGCGTGAAGCCACTCCCGCAAGTGACTCCACTCAGCCGAGGACGCACCTCGAGAACCAAAGACAATCAATCACAGACATATGCAATACAACAACCACCAACAAAACAGCATACACCAACCGATTACCTTGTATACTCAACCACACGGTCACAACAACAATACAATAACCGACACACTAGACAATCAACAGAAACTGAGTAGGCGAACCTACCTTTAACCAAAAGCAGCGATTCCTCGATCAACCATACGACATCAACCAAGTAAGCAATCCCTAAACAAACAGTATACAAGCCTATTACTACCAATATAACCCTACAAGGAACACAAAGATAAAGATGATGACGATGACATACCTACGCAACTCTCCACGGCGTTAAGACCGCTACCCGACTCAAGCAATCCATCCTCAAAGCACTAGCATCCTCAAAGGCTCCCATGGAAGGTATTTGGTGAAGGGAAAGGAGGGAGACGACATCTAGGTCTGAAAGAAGGAGGCAGAAATGATTTGCGGTTTTGACAAAACACGATTATAAACCCTCGCTGGAAAGACGCTACTTGATCGAGTAACTAACCTACTCGATAGAGTGGCCTCTACTCGATCGAGTGCCCAAGCCACTCGATCGAGTAACCTCTACTCTATCGAGTACCACCCATCCTCATATACTAACAAAACACTAGACAACTTTGGCACGCATTCCCAAGAACCTTCAGCTGTTCCCAAAGGTCGGTCAACGGATCCCTAAAAGGGCGGGTATTACAGTCTTCTCCCCTTAAAAAGAACTTCGTCCTCGAAGTTCGACTCATCCTCCCCCAAACCACACGACAAGAACCTAAGGTCGACGTCACCATTCTCCCGACACAGGTCCATTACTCTCTAGAGGCATTATCCCCCCTATGTCATCATCATCAATTGTCCAACACACAACATGTACCAACACGACTAACTCGATTGACGATTATACCACTACGCCGAACTCTTCAAACACGCAACTACAAGACTATATTTTCACCAGCCAACAACTACCAACACAAAACGTGTCACACAACAATAAAACATGTCACACAACAATCCTATTACAAATTCACACAATACATGATCCATAATCGCACAACCCCGCTACTGTTCTTGACATACTTATCTTCTTTTTATGACTATATTCTCATGGTAAATTACTCAACTTTTACTTAAACATACAAATTACTCATCAAACACTTAAGACAATTATAACTTCATGCTAGAAATATAACAGAGACAATAACAAACATTACAAACAAACAACAAAATTATTATAATATCGGCCTTTTTATTTTGCGACATTACTCTTCCCCTCTAAAAAAAGGAAATATATATATATATATATATATATATATATATATATATATGTTACCTTACGAGGATAATTATCAAGAACCATAAGAACATGCATATATCAATTGTACATAATGTAGTTATGGAAATTTTGCGAAATAAGTAACAAGTCTTCTCGATAATAAATAAGTTATGCTCTCCTGTAGATGTTGATAATGTAAAAAGAATGCAATAAAAGAAACTTTTGTGTCACAACTACTCCCACCAAATGTCATTTATAAGTAATAAGTTGACCCAAACACGTTACTATCCTTCAATAAGCATTATAACTATCGAAATATGCAAAATAGAGACAATCAAACAATTTTATTTACGAACAGTCCCTGTAGCAGCGCTACTCGATCGAGTGTACTGGGTACTCGATCGAGTTGGCCTTACTCGATCGAGTGTCTTAACTACTCGATTGAGTAGCCCGAGATCAGAATACTCTTTAATTGACGCAAGTGGGATTAGGTGTTCGATCAAAAGAGCTTCCTAATACGTACCCTCACCCCTTACTCCAGATATCTGTGAACACCCGTGTTCATTGGCATCCACGAGAGTCATTCTAGACATAGAATGCTAAGGGTAACGATTGCTTAGTGTTCATGTCTCTACTTTGTGTCTTGACATGACACGAGGTATTCGAACGGTTCCAATTTCCCATAAAAATTGGTGGCGACTCCATACAAAAATGCAAACGCTTGTTTTGTTTTCACCAAGCGCCCCCGTGGGCGGCCCGCTGTCCACAGTTTGGCGACTCCGCTGGGGATAATACACTTGCGTGTAGCCAAGGGTGAAACTTGAACAAGGTTAGGGAATAGTTTGTACAAGACAATTGTCGGTTTTCATAACTCGGTCTTCCTAGACTGTTTAATTCGGCCTTCCTAGGCCCAACCCAACCCTTTCGACCAATCGTCCCGTCTAAACGGTCCTAATTCTTAATTGGGCCTAAGGATGGATAGCGATTGACGTCATCCATACCATGATGCTTACTCTTGTTTGTATCAAGGGCCTTCACTACTTGAGGAAATGGACTAGGAATCGGCCTTACTCTTGTTTGGCACGAGCCTCTCCACAGACTTCGGGTTTGATGGTTCGGTATGGCAACCCACCCTTTAAACCAAAACCCTTCTAAATGCACTCAGCATCCCGTTATAATGCTTGTATAAATGTGTAAACCTTACGTGATCACCATTTCTAAACAAAACCATGACGAATTTTCAAAAAAATCAAAACCGTTTTTTTTCAAACAAAATTTCGAAAAAAGACTTCCAATTAGCGCAAAATCCGGTCAAAACTCTGTCCGTTTGTCGTGTCAAAATTCGGGCCACAAGCCCATTTCAAAACCTCACTTCGAGTCCACTCCTACAACTACACTACAGTTGACTAGGACACACATTTTCAAAGACCTCGTCTTTCTTCAAAACTCACTCAACACAAGTGGCACACACCCACTTCACGAGTCAAAACTTTTCCTCTTTTAGCAAGTGTGATAGAATGGTCGATCGTGTTTTGATTCGTCACCGATCTCTTATCCAGTTTCCAAGATGCCCGGATCAAGTGATGAAGCAAACTTCAACCAACTCCAGAATAGTAATGATCGAATCCTAGCCGCGCTAGCCCAAATGCAATCTACTCAAGAACAAACCTATGACCGCCTTGAGCTCATCGAAGGCCGTATCTATGCCGTAGAGGGAAGGTTGCCCACTCTTGAGAGTGAAGTACTACGTAACTCCGATGATGAATCTAGGGATGAGAATCCTCTCATGGGGACGACTGCAGCTGAGAAAAGACTCCAATACCTAGAGGAGCAATTGATGTACCTAAAGGGGGATGACATTTATAGGGAGAACAATCACAAGTATGAAGCCGTCAATTCCAAATTGCCAACTAACTTTAGTATGACGGATATCCCTAAGTTCAAGGGGCATGAGAACCCTTTGAATCACATCCGCGCCTTCAAGGATTACATGTCTATCAAAGGCATCAAACCCGAGATGTTCTTAAGGATCTTTCCTTCATCTCTTGACACCATCCCGAAGCAATGGTTCTACACTTTAGATCACAAGAAGGTCGCTACTTGGGAAGATGCCGCAATCGAGTTCTCTAAACAATATGCGGATAATGCCGAGATCCAAGTCAACATGCGTACTCTAGAGGTTCTTACCCAAAATGACAAAGAAGGATTCACCGACTTCCTAAGTAGGTGGAGGAAGACTAGCACCCAACTAGTTGAACGCCCGGATGAGGCTACTCTTGTGGAAAAGTTTGTGGATAATCTCAAACCCATCTATGGCAATCATTTGAGATATCAAAACATCAAGACTTTCAAGGACTTAACCGTATTAGGGACACGAATTGAAGATGACATCCGTAAAGGACTCTTGTCCAAAACGGTAGGTCGAGGATATCAAGGGTCCACAAGTCGTTCATACGGCTCTACTAGTAAGACCGATGAGGTTAACCTTCTCGAGCCATCCAAGAAAACTACCCCACCAAGGAAATTCACAAACCTTGGGGATACTTACTCCAACGCTCTAAAAAGGTTAATGAAGCAAGGTAAACTCCAACCCATTGGACCTACTCCCGAACCCGAAAGGAAGTCCAAGTTTTGGGACGAGAATTCATACTGCGAATACCATAGGGGCAAAGGGCACGACACAGAAAAATGCTACAAGTTGAAACACGTGCTTCAAGATATGATTGAAGACGGTCGACTCCCAATACCGCCGGGAGGTAAGCCCAACAACACTCAGAATCCTCTTGGAGTTCTAGTGATCACAAGTGATGAATCTACCTTAGATTGCTCACACCTCATTTCTCCCATCGAAAATGAAATACATGTAATCGAGAATGAAGGGCTCTACTCTACTATCTCCCCTACCATTTCCGACTTCATCACATGGGCAAGGAGTGTAGATAGGCAAGTTTGGGAATTAGAAAACATGGTAACAACCTTACGCAATCCCAACGCAATACCCGAAGAGCGCGTGCCACTAATCTTCTCTCAAAATGCCACCATGCAAGTAGTAGTCACCGTAGTTGATAAACTAGTTGACCAAATCATACGACTAGAAGGTGATATCATGAGAATGAGGGAACTAGCTGCAGTCAATGGGGTTTGGGCCGATGACGATGAGGACGAGTATCTCATTGAAAACTCTTTAGTCAAGGAAATAGTCCAAAATGGTGAAGACCAAGATGTGGATCACCTAACTCGTTCGGGTCGCCCATACCAAAGCACTACTCAAAACGGTCCAACCAACGTCATCACACCAAATGACAACGAAGATGACCCCACTGATCATTTGCTCAAGCAATTACAGAAAACAAAGGCTGATCTTTCAGTCTGGCAACTAGTAGCAAGCTCATTTCCACATCGCCAAGCTTTACTGCAAGCTTTGGCCAAACTAAATGTAGCACATAACTCTACTCCTGAAGATATAGTCAACTTGGTCTTCCAAGAATCACCTAAGCTAAGTAATCCTATTACTTTCTCGGGCGAAGACTTGCCACCTTTTGGCGCTAGTCACAACCTTGCTCTATACATCACTGTCATTTGTCTAAAGAAGAATGTGCCAATGACCTTGGTAGATGATGGCTCCGCGGTCAACGTCATACCCCTCAAAATGGCATACAAGCTAGGCATGAAAGAGTCGGATTGGACTCCTACCAATCAAGGTGTACGTGCATATGACGGTACACGACGAAAAGTGGTAGGACTTGCTAACCTAACCATAGCCACGGGACCAATCGAACGAAAGGTTAACTTCCAAATAGTGGACATCGAAGCTTCATTCAACATACTTCTGGGAAGGCCTTGGATTCACGCTTCCAAAGCGGTAACATCCACCCTTCATCAAAAGATCAAGATCCCACTAAATGGCAAAGTAGTGACGATCACTTCGTCACCCATCAAGGCAATAATCGAGAAGCAATCAAACAATCAAGTCCTTGTGGATCCCGTATACGAACTTGGAGGCTTCCAAAGTGTAAGCGTTATAGAAAGTGAGTTGGCACCCTTATACTATAATCTAGGAAGACCGAGTTATGAAAACCGACAATTGTCTTGTACAAACTATTCCCTAACCTTGTTCAAGTTTCACCCTTGGCTACACGTAAGTGTATTATCCCCAGCGGAGTCGCCAAACTGTGGACAGCGGGCCGCCCACGGGGGCGCTTGGTGAAAACGAAACAAGCATTTGCATTTTTGTATGGAGTCGCCACCAATTTTTATGGGAAATTGGAACCGTTCGAATACCTCGTGCCATGTCAAGACACAAAGTAGAGACATGAACACTAAGCAATCGTTACCCTTAGCATTCTATGTCTAGAATGACTCTCGTGGATGCCAATGAACACGGGTGTTCACAGATATCTGGAGTAAGGGGTGAGGGTACGTATTAGGAAGCTCTTTTGATCGAACACCTAATCCCGCCCGCTTCGATAGCGGCCTCTACTAATGATTAGGGAAGTTATTCGTACTTGATATATCGTCGGCTATATGCATGCAATGCAACATCCAAGTTTTAATCCTAACATGTGAGAATTTAACTAAGTCGGTTGACAATTAATTAGCATATAATTGGGTCGAAGTAGGATTTAATGCTCATTTACATGTGAAAGCATACAAATGCGATAAAAGAAATACAATAAATATAAATTACAATAATGAAAATTACAATAATTACATTGGATTAGGCGATTTATGTCGAAAATACCTTTAAAACGGATAATTTGATAAAAAGAGATAAAAGAATAAAATAAATAAACGAACAGGAATTAGCGTGATATTACGGGTAATAGTTAGTTAATACGTAAACTAATTAAACTATGTCAAGGCAGAAACGGAGTTCAGGGACAGAACTCAGCCAGGAACAGGCGCAGCAGAGCTGCGTCTTTTGGAATAGGCGCAGCAGACGCTGCGTCTGTTCCTTGGCTCAGTTCTGGCTGTGAAGCCGTAATTGCAAGCCGTTAATGTTAATTGGTGATTTTAATGATCGATTAAATTATTTACTCGGATGAAAGTGATTAGTAGGTTATTTAACATATGAATGGGTCATAAAAACAGTAAACATGGATGAGACGGATGCAAACGGATTAATTACAAGATGGAATAATGACAGGAGTGAAAAATATATTAACAAGCTAAACAAATTAAATCAATTAATTAAGTTAGATACGACGGATTAATGATGAATATGCGATGAATACGACAAAAGACAGATGAAAACTATATCAAAGACGAATTCCAGAAACCCAATATTGATGAATTGAATCTCTACAACCCGAAATTAAATTTAATGACGAAAACCCGCAAATATGAGATTATTAGGGATTTATGTCGGATTTGTGAATTAAACATGTTAATGAATGATGATTAAAATATACATGTGAATATATGCTATCATGACGAAGAATTAACAAGCGAACAAGCAAAAGAAAGATTTTGAACACGAATTACAGAGGACAAACGAAGAAGAAAAGAAGCAGGAACTGCGGCAGCCTCACGAAGAGGCGCAGCAGGAACTGCGCTCCTTCGAAGAGGCGCAGCAGTTGCTGCGTCTTTTCTCGACGGTTATCTACTGGAAATCCGTAAAAAAACAGGTTTTAACAAAGGGTTTTAGAAATCGGTTTTTATGGTACTTTCGACGTAAACCTTACAATTGACAATACGATAAGTAAAATACAATAAATAAAAGAGGAATTTACACCCTCAGACTTACATGTTGACGAAACGAGAAGGACTAAGATATCGATTAGTGATGCTCGGCGCGAATGCAAAGAAAGTGCCCTCGTAAGAGGAAAACGATTGATTAATTAAATTGATTAAGTGTAGTTGGTCAAATTGGTCGGTCATGCAACGGAGAGGCTGGTACCCGGAAAGATCCGAGCTTACGTGGTCGAAAGTTCAAGCACGTAGGCGCCAATAAGTAAGAACAAAGTCTAGAATGCAAAGGGAGAAGAGAAGGGCGGACACTCGCGTGAGAAATATGAGGAGCGAAGGCTCCTATTTATACTAATCACGTGAAGGAACTAGGGTTTCGGAGACTCTTTGGAAGTGAATCTTGGAAAGATATGAAAAAGATACGAAAAACACGCAGAAAAGGGCCTGGGAAGAGGCGCAGCAGCCACTGCGTCTCTTGGAAGAGGCGCAGCACCTGCTGCGTCTGTTCCCAGGAGGTTTCCTCCTGCTGAAGAAAGATTTCCATGTCTGAGTTATGGTAGGACGAAAATAATCCGGTTTTCCTTAATATCTTATATGAATATTACGGGATATTATTTGCCAAAAGATAAAGTTTATGAAATATGGAATAGAAATATTCGGAACATTCCAGAACATTCTGACTCGGGATTTAACAGCTATCAGAAAATGGAGACGGTTTTAGGCCCGGACTCCGGATGTACTCTAATTACTGCCAAAACGACCGTATCGGGACGTAGATGACAACTAAGAGGTCGACATTAATATTTGAGCAATCACTTGACGATAATCTTACGAACTAGCTGCAGTCAATGGGGTTTGGGCCGATGACGATGAGGACGAGTATCTCATTGAAAACTCTTTAGTCAAGGAAATAGTCCAAAATGGTGAAGACCAAGATGTGGATCACCTAACTCGTTCGGGTCGCCCATATCAAAGCACTACTCAAAACGGTCCAACCAACGTCATCACACCAAATGACAACGAAGATGACCCCACTGATCATTTGCTCAAGCAATTACAGAAAACAAAGGCTGATCTTTCAGTCTGGCAATTAGTAGCAAGCTCGTTTCCACATCGCCAAGCTTTACTGCAAACTTTGGCCAAACTAAATGTAGCACATAACTCTACTCCTGAAGATATAGTCAACTTGGTCTTCCAAGAATCACCTAAGCTAAGTAATCCTATTACTTTCTCGGACGAAGACTTGCCACCTTTTGGCGCTAGTCACAACCTTGCTCTATACATCACTGTCATTTGTCTAAAGAAGAATGTGCCAATGACCTTGGTAGATGATGGCTCCGCGGTCAACGTCATACCCCTCAAAACGGCATACAAGCTAGGCATGAAAGAGTCGGATTGGACTCCTACCAATCAAGGTGTACGTGCATATGACGGTACACGACGAAAAGTGGTAGGACTTGCTAACCTAACCATAGCCACGGGACCAATTGAACGAAAGGTTAACTTCCAAATAGTGGACATCGAAGCTTCATTCAACATACTTCTGGGAAGGCCTTGGATTCACGCTTCCAAAGCGGTAACATCCACCCTTCATCAAAAGATCAAGATCCCACTAAATGGCAAAGTAGTGACGATCACTTCGTCACCCATCAAGGCAATAATCGAGAAGCAATCAAACAATCAAGTCCTTGCGGATCCCGTATACGAACTTGGGGGCTTCCAAAGTGTAAGCGTTATAGAAAGTGAGTTGGCACCCTTATACTATAATCCCTACTCCAATCCCAGGGATACTTCCCTGGAATGCCTTTGAACCCTATTCGGAAGAATACCTTCTCGCCATACAAGGAAGGCAACTCAACGAGGATACCAGTTGGACTAGGATACAAACCTAGAAAAGAAGAGGTTCTCGAAATGCTTGCCCAAGTCCAAAACCGCAAGCACGTGGGAATCCAAATGACGCCATATCTCCCTACTTTAAATGGGTACTTTGTTCAAGAAGGAAGTTCAGAGCTTTTTCACGGGTTTCCCGAACCTTGGCACTATCTTGAGAGGAAGTTAGCCGGAATCGAGATCTTTCACGATTGCTACTTCATCCCTCCAGAAACGGTTCCTACCGCCAAAACCCGTCAAGCACCTTGCTTAGACGAACAAGCTGTTAGCCTATTGTTTGGAGAAGATCGATTCGTAAGGGCCGCGCAAGATGAGATCATTACTATGATACTTCAAGACGACCGCTTCAACCCCATCGCATTGATCACAGAAACCAACGCGAAGCAGCAGAAAGGATGGAGAAAATCGATCAAATGGACCAACAATCAAGGAAGACTCTTCAAGCTCACCACTGGAGAAGGAGAGATGTTCAAAGGAGAACCAGAAGACGATGAGTTCGAGTCGGAGTCGGAGTCAGAGTCGGAGTTTAGAGAAGTCATTAGAGAGTCTACTCCTGTCGTCATCCCCACTCCCTTCGTTACTCCTAGCTTAGTCTCGAGTAGTCACAGCGGTTCGGGAAATGCCCCAACCACTGTCCCTTTGCCGCCACTGACCATGGATCAGTTGGCTTCTTTGTTTCAACTTTACTCAAATCTTAATATGAATAAATCAGGTTCTGCTTACTCTTTGTGTTATCTTGAGTGCAATGCATTTACGATGATACGAGGATGACCAAGACCCAGACTCAATCGAAATACCTCCCTACGTAGCCAAAGAAATACTACAGGAAGGGGAAGGGGGACCAGTAATAGAAGACACCGAACCCATCAATGTAGGAACCGAAATAGAACCCAAAGAACTTAGGATAGGGACTACCTTGAGCTCTACCGAAAGGGCCGATTTCATAGATCTCCTAAATGAATTCAAAGACGTTTTCGCTTGGTCCTACAAAGATATGCCAGGGATCGACAGGGATATTGCCGAACATAGGATTCCGATTAAGCCAGGTTTCAAACCTGTGAAACAGAAGCTTCGACGAATGAGAACAGAATGGGCTCTAAAGATTAAGGAAGAAGTGGACAAGCAATTCAAAGCCGGGTTCATCAAAGTTTCCGAGTATTCTGACTGGGTAGCTAACATAGTACCCGTACCTAAAAAGGATGGGAGAATCCGTGTTTGTGTTGACTTTAGGGACTTGAACAAAGCGAGTCCAAAAGATGACTTCCCTCTACCTCACATTGACATATTGGTAGACAATACTGCAGACCACACGTTACTATCCTTCATGGATGGGTATGCGGGTTATAACCAGATCAAGATGGCCATGGAAGATATGGATAAGACCGCGTTTGTCACCCAATGGGGAACCTATTGCTATACGGTAATGCCGTTCGGATTGATCAATGCCGGAGCTACATACCAACGCACCGCAACTACACTCCTACATGACATGATGCACAAAGAAGTTGAGGTGTACGTAGATGACATGATTGTCAAATCTAAGGAAAAAGAGGGACATATTGCGAACCTTCGCAAGTTCTTCGCAAGACTACGAAAGTACAACATGAGGCTCAATCCTCAGAAATGCACATTTGGGGTAACATCTGGCAAACTCCTAGGATACGTTGTTAGCCAACGGGGTATAGAAATAGATCCTTTCAAAATCAAAGCTCTGATCGAAATGCCACAACCCCAAACAGAAAAAGAAGTCAGAGGATTCTTGGGAAAAGTACAGTACATAAGTCGATTCATATCGAAACTTACAATGATTTGTGAGCCTATCTTCAAGAAACTCAAGAAAACAAACCACACCATGTGGGATGATGATTGTCAAAAGGCGTTTGACCGAATCAAAGAAATATTAGCTAAACCACCAGTGCTCATGCCGCCACAACGAGATCAACCTCTTGGTTTATATCTCACAGTAACTGAAACCGCCATGGGTGCCATGCTAGCTCAAACCGTAGGAAGCGAAGAAAGAGCTATCTACTATCTAAGGAAGAAGTTCTTGGAGTACGAGTGCAAATACTCACAACTCGAAAAGACATGCCTCGCTCTTGTGTGGGCAACGAAGAAGCTACGCCATTACATGCTTAGCTACTCCGTCAAGATATACTCCAAAATGGATCCAGTCAAATACCTCTTCGAGAAACCCGTCCTCAACGGACGTCTAGCAAGATGGACTCTGGTGCTCTCAGAATTCGACCTTAAATATGTGCCACTGAAAGTTATAAAAAGTCGCGCCGTCGCCGAATTCTTCGCAGAAAATCCTATCAATGACGCACAAACCATAGATACTTGGTCATTTCCCGACGAGGATATACTTCAAACTGATGTAGACTCCTGGGACCTATACTTTGATGGAGCATCCAACTTAAGAGGATTCGGAATAGGAGTGTTGCTCATTTCTCCTGAAGGTGAGCATACACCGATTGCTGTCAAACTCGACTTCGAGGTGACAAACAACGCCGAGAATCGAAGCTTGTCTCATTGGACTACAAGCGGCAGTAAGCTTAGGCATTAAAAACCTCCGAGTGCATGGGGATTCATCACTGATCATCAACCAAGTTACAGGATCTTGGAAAATCCGAAGCGAAAGCCTCGCACCCTATCAGGCTAGGATATACCAAGTCGCTCAATTCTTTGATCACGTAACCTACCTACACCTACCCCGGGAGGAAAATCAATTTGCAGACGCTCTTGCGAAACTTGCATCTTTGATAAATATGCCGGATCACATGATGGAAATGCCTTTGTGCATCGAACGACGGTCAGAACCGGCTTATGTCCACCAAATCACCGATGAAGAGGAAATCGCACAAGAGCCCTGGTTCCAAGCAATCCTGAATTTTAAGCTTAATGGTACCTATCCACCGGATATGGACAAGAGGGGACAACGTGCTATACGCCTATTAGCTTCCCAATACGTTCTCATGCAAGGAGAATTATACAAAAGAACACCCCTTGGTGTAGTCTTACGTTGCCTTGATCATTCACAGGCACGAAAGGTGATGAAAGAAGTCCACGACGGAGAATGTGGTCCTCACATGAGTGGGCCTATGATGGCAAAGAAAATCACACGTCTGGGATATTATTAGACCACAATGGAATCCGATTGCATCAAATACGTAAGACATTGCCACAATTGTCAAATCTTCGGGAATGTACAACATGTCCCTCCTTCACTGCTCTACACAATGACATCTCCCTGGCCATTTTCTGCATGGGGAATTGACATAATCGGGAAGATAACCCCAGCCGGAACAAGAGGTCACTGTTTCATTCTAGTGGCAATCGACTATTTTACCAAATGGGTAGAAGCGGCTTCCTACACTGGTCTTACGGCTAAAAATGTGGCAAAGTTCATACAAAACAACATCATCTGTCGATACGGTTGCCCACATGAGATCATTAGCAATAACGGGTCACACTTCCAAGCTGAAACCGAGCAATTGCTAGCCAAATACAAGATTAAGCATCACCACTCTTCGCCCTATAGACCACAGACTAACGGCGCGGTAGAGGCGGCAAACAAGAATGTTGTCACGATTCTCAAGAAAATGATTGACAACTACAGAGATTGGCCAAGCAAAATACCCTTTGCCTTATGGGGGTATCGTACATCTGTCAGGACGCCCACTGGGGCTACTCCTTTCTATTTGACCTACGGCATGGAAGCTGTACAACCAGTCGAGCTAGAAATACCATCCCTTCGCATTTTACTAGAAAGTCAAATCCCGGAGGCCGATTGGAAAAAGGATAGATATGAAGAACTCATCCTCCTGGATGAACGTAGGCTACGTGCCTTACATAATGTCCAAACATATCAAGCACGTATCAAACGAGCTTTCAACAAAAGGGTTAGGCCAAGAAACATTAAAGAAGGAGACTTAGTACTCAAATCGGTTAGAGCTCTTTTACCTGTCGACCCACGGGGAAAATTCAAACCTAATTGGGCCGGACCATTTCTAGTCAAATCCATACTCCCAGGGGGTGCGGTTAGGATCACAGACCTAGATGGGAATGAGTTTTCAAACCCCACGAACCTTGACCAACTGAAGCGGTACTATGCCTAGAATAAGAACAAAGACGCGCCTCGCGTAAACCCACGTGTCGCTCTTGTGGCACTAAATAAACGGCCCCTGGCCCAGCTGAAATAAGCTAGTGTCACTATGCTCTTGCATTTTGACAAATTTGTCATCCTCATATCATCAAATAAACTAAATTCGCACCTCCAGAGTAAGCAAAAGCTCATGCTTCTTTTCTAAGTTCATTACAAGCTCTTGCTTCGAACAATTATTCTTTTACATTTACTCGAACTACGCGCAAGGGTTTGATTTCGCTTTTTAAGTGAATACGTAGGCAATCCTTCACAGGATTCAACCCATCATATCTAAAAATGTAAATAGAAGGACATTTGCATTGCATTTGAAATTCGACAAGAATAATAAGTAGAAAATCCCAACGGTTTCATAACCATTTAACCTTTTTATTTCATTCGTTTCCAAAATAATAATAGTACGTTACATAATAAAAATAGAATAGGCTAGGATTCTAAAAATCCCTCCTTTTTTACAAAAACAATAATAATAATAACCAAATAATAATAAATAAAGACTCGGGCTATTCCTCCATCTTCCTTTGCCCTTGTCATTCTTGTCATATTTCTTGTCACGACCTCGAGCTGGGCGCTCTTGCACCACTTCAGACCTAATCACCAACGGTCTTTCTCGAGGCATGGCTCTTCCATTCTTGCCAATCACCATCTCTGCGACAGGAGTAGTCTTTGATTTCTTTGAAGGATGAACAACTTGAAACCCGACTTCTTCTTCTCCCTCTGTCAGATGCTTCTCCTTCTCTTTCTCTCCCTCGCGCACCTTGTAGTCAACAGGCTCGCGTTTCCTCAGTCTCTCGCGCTCTTCCGGAGTTGTAGCCTTTCGCCACCTCAGATAAGAATCCGACACCCACAAAGCATTGGCGGAGAAGCTCAAGAACCACATGTTTCTTTGGGCCCATCTAATAGCCCACTCCCTTCGGCTCTCGGTAGTAAGCGCCACAGCAGTCTGCGGGACGGTGTCAAGCCTCGGGATCGTCTGCTTCAGCCCAACTTGCCTTATCAATCTTTCCGGGAAGATGCATACCATAAACTCCAATCCAGGAATACGCACGGACCTGGTGGGATCCAAAGAAGACACTCCAGTGACAGACTTGAGGTGCCACCACGGTACAACCCACCTAATCAACGGACCATCATCATTCTTTAGCTTGTTCTTCCAATAATCGCAGACCCGGGTAAAGTCCACTATGTACAACCGCGTCCTCATCGCAATCGAACGAGCATGATAGGAAAGTGCATGAACTGGGGGCTCGATCAATCGGAGCCGTTCCATTAGCCAAACCTACCGAAAAGCAGGCATTAGACATCAAAAAAAAAAAAAACGAATAAAAAGAAAAAAAAAAAAACAAAACGAATAAAAAAAAAAAAAAAAAACACGAAAAAAGAAGAAGATGTCTTTTACCTGCAAAATGACGGGACTCCCCAAGAACGGCAGATCGCGGTTGGATGTCCTATTATCCAAACCCAAAATAATCTCTTCTAAGCATAAGCAAGCTGGGCTCCTGCGCAGCTCCATTTGCTCAATAAGACCCAAAAGACGGGGATCACCTCTCAAGTCTTCATCAACGTGTCCTTGGAAGACATACACATGCAACAAACAAAAGCCAAATGCCCTCCTCCTAGCAACATGAGAAACAGTAGGGTCGGCCCTGTTGATGAATCGGTCTATAAAATCCAACATCCTCACACCTTTCGGGGTGACTAGACGGTCCACCTCAAGTCTGGTCAGTCCAAGCAAGTCTCTGAACTTGCTCTTATACCCTTGCGAAGTGGAAAGAACGGCAGGTAAATGTTCGGGGTCCCACCCACCAATAGCAGCAATTTCTTCAGGAAATGGGCAAATGTCACCTCCTGGGAACGCGAAAACATGATAATTCGGGTCCTAATAGTCAAGGCAAGCATCCAAGAACGGTTTTACAACCTTGATGAGTTTCAAACTCAACAAAGACCCAAGGTTATAAGCACCCATGTCATGCTTCTCTATATTTGAAAATTCATTGGCCCATTCCTTCAAGCGGATCTCTAAAGTATTCATGATGAGAAAATTTATTTTGAGAGTTTTATGTGAATAGACGAAGAAGAGACGGAAGATTTATGTGAATCAAAGCTCCGTCGACGCTTCTATTTATACTAATTGCCGTTTCCAAAAATCCGCCAGAACGGACCACTTAGAACAAAGCGCGGCACTCTTTGCGCCTCTTCAAAGGGACGCAGCTCATGCTGCGCCTCTTCCCCAGTCTCACTTCTGTGATTTCCGCGTTGGATCTTTCCTAATTCTATAACGAATGATTTCCTATTCCTACGGGGTTTTATTATGGTAAATACGAGAAGATTACCATGTTTCAGGTTTCCTAAATTCGCGGGCACGCATTTCGAGGCGACGTCGACACCTTCGCCATTTCATCACATTTAATACATTTTCTTTTTTAGGAAATAATTTTCTTTTTTAGGAAATAATTTTCATTTTAATTCATTTTCTTTTTTTAGGAAATAATTTTCATTCAGTTTCCTTTTCGGAAGTAATTTTCATTCGTTCTCATTTTTAACGAATTTCAGCATTTCACTTCTACATTTTCTAACTTATAGATTTATCTTTTTTTCTTTTTTTAGGGGGTAACCCTCCCTACCGTCCGGTCATTTCCGGCAAATTTTTTGCAGTTTTTGTGTTCTTTTGAGTCTCATTTTGCGCTAATTAAGGCCATATGTATATAAAAATGTATGTTTTGCGTGATTTCTATGTAAATTTCGGCAGCATGACGGCGTAAACCGTTATCTACCAAACTTGTTCAGAACTAACCTGCAGATACAAGCAACACAACCCAGCAGCAAAGGCACTCAGGCCGTCGTATATACACCAAACGAAGCAAATGTACAAGCAAACTGGGGGCTTGCGCCCCAAACAAAGTCCAAAACATTCAAAATCAAATGTCCAAATGTACAAGTCTACAAAACTACACAAAACTACGACTGGGCGCCCTCCAACTCTGCAACTCTCGCCACCAGAACGGCGATCTCGGCGTCCCGAACCTCGAGCTCCCTCAACAAGCGAGCTGTCTCCTCCCGAGACTGGGTCAACTCTCGCTCCAGCCCGCGGTCACCCTGTAAACAACAATAAATTGGCTCATGTCAATCAATTCAAGCAAAATTGAAAATAGAAAAATCAAAAGTCAAATAGGTGTAAGGTTCATACCTGACGACCTCGACCACCGACGAGTGCCTCGACGACAGTAGCTCGCAGCCGGTTGGCCACCCTCCATAATGCCACAAACCGGGACGGCGCAACCTGCATTTTCAAAAGAAATTCTCAGCAAATTGAACAAACTCAATCAAACGTGTTCCTACACGAAAGTTATACAAGTTAGAGGCTCACCCTCCGAATCAGATGCTGCCAGTCGTCTAGGCCAGCATCCGTCATAGCTACGTCAAAGTCACGCATCTCGGAGATTGTCGTCCTCCCGGTCGCGTCAGTGTACTCGAGGGTCTCGGGGTACACTGGGGGCTCGATGCCCGCCGCCTCGACCTCCTGCAAAGACAAATAGCTCTCATTAACCGATGATCTTTCGTCGTAATTCTCAAAATCAAATCAAGAAAAAGTAAAAGATACTCACCACTACCGGCCAGTACGCCAACCTCCCGTAAAGGAACGCCGAGTAGTCCTCGCCAGGAAGAAGAAGGTCGTCACCACTAGCACTAGCCAAGTCCGCCTCCCTCTCAGCCTCAGAAGGCTCCCTAAACATCGTCCTGGGAGGATCGACGGGAACCGTCAACGCGTCCCGAGAGCACTGACGAGCCAAACGCTCGCCCAAGTACCACACAGGACCCATCGACGTCCTCAACAGCAGTCGGCTCGGGCTCCTAGGTCGAAGGACCTCAGCCACGAAAGGAGGCGCTCCAGCGTACTCCGCCCAAGGTCTGGGCACCCACTGCGACAAGATAAGGCAAAGATCATTCCTATGATCAATTAAAAGCAAAGTATAAGAAGTATAAATGAATACAAATGGGATACTCACGCTGCTCAGCTGAAGAGCGTTCACGTCCCGCCGGTAGACGTTGTGAGAAGAACGCTTGCTCTTCGTCCGGCACATCACCCAATCCCTCACCACAGGATAGGCCCTCTCCAGCGGCTCCGTCCTCTTGGGCGCAAGACTCGGGAAGTAGGAGTACACCCACGCCTGTAAAGCAGAATAATCAAAGACGATCTTTCGTGAGTTGATAAAGAAAGGAATTTACTTTGGTCTAAAGGAAGGTTCATACCTCCAACAAGTAGTCCAGTCCGACAAAGACACCGGAGAAGTCCCCTTCTCCATCGGCTCCGGACGAACCATGGCCCTCATGAAGCGGATGAGGACCGCAAAACCAGCAGATGACCCGGGTCCCCGCCCCTAGGGAACTCGGTCGAAGGAAAGGGAAGAAGCTTTGTCGACAGCCCTCTCGCCCTTGTCTCCGAGGTAAATCGAAGACAAAACCACCAAAGCCACGGGACGAGCCCTCTGCTCAGCCAGTACAAGGAGGAGGAGCCGTCTCCCTCCCATCGATCGTCACACCCGGCGGGGTCTTCCCGCAAAGTAGTCTCGAACGTAAGAACCGGGTACCAAACCCGATCAGAACACCTTCGGCGACAAGTTTCAGCCGATCAATCTCCTCGCCTCGGCCGAGTCCGCCCTCATGGCGTCTCCGGCCACACCATCTCCTCGGTCCCACACACGGCACCCGAAAATCATGCCGTAATCCTCCAAAGTGACTCCCACCTCGCCAAAAGGCATGTGAAATGTGGAAGTCGTGTCCCAGAATCGGTCCAAGAAAGCGCGGACCAGGCTAAGGTTAGCCCGCAACTTCCTCTTCACGATATCCTCCAGACCTGAACCAAAGGACCGAACGCTCCACGCTCGATCATGGCCCTCTCCTCCGCCGACAGCCGCTCGTAGTGCTCCATCGCCGTCGTGTACCCCGAGAACGACCTGATGTTCCCGGCCTCCTATTATGATTTGAAACAAAGCTATCTTTAGTTTTGAATGAAATTTGAAAGAAATTTGGACAAAAAAGAATGAAAGAGGACAGGTGGTGAGTAGTGAATTTCTATTTACCAAACTCTTCACCGTCCTGTAGGACAGGTGACCCTCTGCAGACAGTTCGTAAGATTATCTTCAAGTGATTGCTCAAATATTAATGTCGACCTCTTAGTTGTCACCTACGTCCCGATACGGTCGTTTTGGCAGTAATTAGAGTACATCCGGAGTCCAGGCCTAAAACCGTCTCCATTTTCTGATAGCTGTTAAATCCCGAGTCAGAATGTTCTGGAATGTTCCGGATATTTCTATTCCATATTTCATAAACTTTATCTTTTGGCAAATAATATCCCGTAATATTCATATAAGATATTAAGGAAAACCGGATTATTTCCGTCCTACCATAACTCAAACACGGAAATCTTTCTTCAGCAGGAGGAAACCTCCTGGGAACAGACGCAGCAGGTGCTGCGCCTCTTCCAAGAGACGCAGTGGCTGCTGCGCCTCTTCCCAGGCCCTTTTCTGCGTGTTTTTCGTATCTTTTTCATATCTTTCCGAGATTCACTTCCAAAGAGTCTCCGAAACCCTAGTTCCTTCACGTGATTAGTATAAATAGGAGCCTTCGCTCCTCATATTTCTCACGCGAGTGTCCGCTCTTCTCTTCTCCCTTTGCATTCTAGACTTTGTTCTTACTTATTGGCGCCTACGTGCTTGAACTTTCGACCACGTAAGCTCGGATCTTTCCGGGTACCAGCCTCTCCGTTGCATGACCGACCAATTTGACCAACTACACTTAATCAATTTAATTAATCAATCGTTTTCCTCTTATGAGGGCACTTTCTTTGCATTCGCGTCGAGCATCACTAATCGATATCTTAGTCCTTCTCGTTTCGTCAACATGTAAGTCTGAGGGTGTAAATTCCACTTTTATTTATTGTATTTTACTTATCGTATTGTCAATTGTAAGGTTTACGTCGAAAGTACCATTAAAACCGATTTCTAAAACCCTTTGTTAAAACCTGTTTTTTTACGGATTTCCGGTAGATAACAAAAGTCGAGAAAAGACGCAAAGAATCGCTGCGCCTCTTGAAGGAGCGCGATTCTGCTGCGCCTCTTCGTGAGGGGCCGCCGATTCTCTTCTTCTTTTCTTCTTCGTTTGTCCTCTGTAATTCGTGTTCAAAATCTTTCTTTTGCTTGTTCGCTTGTTAATTCTTCGTCATGATAGCATATATTCACATGTATATTTTAATCATCATTCATTAACATGTTTAATTCACAAATCCGACTTAAATCCCTAATAATCTCATATTTGCGGGTTTTCGTCATTAAATTCAATTCCGGGTTGTAGAGATTCAATTCATCAATATTGGGTTTCTGGAATTCGTCTTTGATATAGTTTTCATCTGTCTTTTGTCGTATTCATCGCATATTCATCATTAATCCGTCGTATCTAACTTAATTAATTGATTTAATTTGTTTAGCTTGTTAATATATTTTTCACTCCTGTCATTATTCCATCTTGTAATTAATCCGTTTGCATCCGTCTCATCCATGTTTACTGTTTTTATGACCCATTCATATGTTAAATAACCTACTAATCACTTTCATCCGAGTAAATAATTTAATCGATCATTAAAATCACCAATTAACATTAACGGCTTGCAATTACGGCTTCACAACGAATCCGAGCCAAGGAACAGACGCGTCTCACTGCGCTATTCAAAAAGACGCAGCTCTGCTGCTCTTTGTTCTGGCGAGTTACGTCCCGAACTCCGTTTCTGCCTTGACATAGTTTAATTAGTTTACGTATTAACTAACTATTACCCGTAATATCACGCTAATTCCTGTTCGTTTATTTATTTTATTCTTTTATCTCTTTTTATCAAATTATCCGTTTTAAAGGTATTTTCGACATAAATCGCCTAATCCAATGTAATTATTGTAATTTTCATTATTGTAATTTATATTTATTGTATTTCTTTTATCGCATTTGTATGCTTTCACATGTAAATGAGCATTAAATCCTACTTCGACCCAATTACATGCTAATTAATTGTCAACCGACTTAGTTAAATTCTCACATGTTAGGATTAAAACTTGGATGTTGCATTGCATGCATATAGCCGACGATATATCAAGTACGAATAACTTCCCTAATCATTAGTAGAGGCCGCTATCGAGGCGGGCGGGATTAGGTGTTCGATCAAAAGAGCTTCCTAATACGTACCCTCACCCCTTACTCCAGATATCTGTGAACACCCGTGTTCATTGGCATCCACGAGAGTCATTCTAGACATAGAATGCTAAGGGTAACGATTGCTTAGTGTTCATGTCTCTACTTTGTGTCTTGACATGACACGAGGTATTCAAACGGTTCCAATTTCCCATAAAAATTGGTGGCGACTCCATACAAAAATGCAAACGCTTGTTTCGTTTTCACCAAGCGCCCCCGTGGGCGGCCCGCTGTCCACACAGGGGTCGGGTGCTAAGCCGACTACCCCAGCCAGTACTGGCCAAAGAGGTGGACAGAAGACCAGTGGAAAGCTGTTTATGATGGAGAAACAAGCAGCTGAGGACGACGCACATGTTATCAGTGGTACTTTTCTTGTTAATGGTGTTTACACATTTGTTTTGTTTGATTCGGGGGCGTCTCAGTCGTTTGTATCTTCGAGTCATGTTAAACAGTTGGGTTTGAGAGAGTATGAGTCTGTAAGTGAGAAAGTTTTTATACCTTCGGGAGAGTCTGTATCATGTGGGAGGTTGTATAGGGATGTTTCCATGATAGTTGGGCAAGTCAACCTACCTGTAGACTTGCTAGAGTTTCCTTTAGACGGTTTTGAGATGATAGTCGGGATGGATTGGTTAGGAAAGTACAAAGCTAAGATAGACTGTCATTAAAGGAAAGTGTCTCTGAGAGGCCCTAAGGGCATTAGTGTGTCTTATCGTGGGTTTGTTGTCAAACCCAAAGTTAAGTTGATTGCAGCGGTGACCTTGAAGTCCTATCTGAGGAAGGGGTGCCCGATGATATTGTGCCATGTGAGAGATGACCGGATAGAGAGTCTGACAGTTTATCAGATACCAGTTGTGGGGGAGTTTTCAGATGTCTTTCCAGAGGAGATTTCGGGGTTACCACCGAAAAGGGAGATAGATTTCAGTGTTGAGCTGAAACCGGGGACGGGGCCAATCTCTAAGACACCGTACCGGATGGGTCCTAAGGAGTTGGAGGAGCTCAGGAAGCAGTTAGATGATCTGATAGAGAAGGGATACATTAGACCTAGTGTATCACCGTGGGGAGCACAGGTTCTTTTCGTGAAAAAGAAGGATGAGAGTCTGAGGTTGTGCATAGATTACAGGGAGCTGAACCGAGCGACGGTGAAGAACAAGTATCCTTTGCGAAGGATAGATGACCTGTTTGATCAGTTAAGTGGTGCATCAGTCTTTTCCAAGATTGATTTGAGATCGGGATACCATCAGGTGAATATTAGAGAGGAGGACATACCAAAGACAGCTTTTACGTCGAGGTATGGCCATTATGAGTATGTGGTAATGCCGTTTGGGTTATCTAATGCGCCGGCTATGTTTATGGATTTGATGAACATAGTCTTCAGTCAGTTCTTGGACAAGTTTGTGGTGGTTTTCATAGATGACATCTTAGTCTATTCCAAGACTAGGGAGGAACATGCGGAGCATGTGAGGATTGTGTTTCAAACCTTGAGGGAGCATGAGTTGTATGCTAAGTTGTCCAAGTGTGAGTTCTGGTTGGAGAAAGTTTATTTTCTGGGGCATGATATTTCTAAGGATGGGGTAGCTGTGGATCCGGCAAAGATTGAGGCAGTTACGAAGTGGGAAGCACCAAAGAATGTAGCTGAGATAAGAAGTTTCTTAGGTTTAGCTGGATATTACAGACGGTTCGTGAAAGATTTCTCCAAGATTGCTAGACCTATGACGGCTTTGATGAGGAAAGAGAATAGGTTTCGTTGGGATGAGAGTTGTGAGACGGTGTTCCAAACATTAAAGGAGCGTTTGACCACATCTCTAATCTTAGCATTGCCTGAAGGGAGTGAGAACTTTAACGTTTATACAGATGACTCAAAGAATGGGTTGGGATGTGTGTTGATGCAGAACGGTAAAGTGATTGCCTGTGCTTCTAGGCAATTGAAGCCTTATGAGGATAATTATCCTACACACGATCTAGAGTTGGGTGCAGTTGTGTTTGCTCTCAAGATTTGGAGACATTACCTTTATGGGGCGACCTTTAAGGTATTTTCAGATCACAAGAGTCTCAAGTACATCTTCACTCAAAAGGAGTTGAACATGAGACAGAGGAGGTGGATAGAGTTGATTGGCGATTATGGCATGGATATTATCTACCATGAAGGGAAAGCCAATGTAGTTGCAGATGCTTTGAGCAGGAAGAGTGTACATTCTTTATGCACATCTATATCTTTGATGAGGTTGAGAGATGAGGTTGGGAAGTTTGGGATACATATGATCCAGAAAGGGGATACCATGGGATATTTGTCAGTGCAGCCTGATCTTTATGATGACATTCGAGGTAAACAGGTGTTGGATCCTAAGATGGTGGAGTGGAGAGTTAGAGTAGAGAAAGGGACAGTGTCTAGGTTCTCTATTCATACAAATGGTAGTTTGAGGTTTGATGGGAGGTGGTGTGTCCCTAATGATAAGGAGCTGAAAAAGACAATCATGATAGAGGCACATTGTACACCATATTCGGTACATCCAAGGTGGTGACAAGCTGTACAAGGATTTAAAGAAGACGTTCTGGTGGCCTGGGATGAAGAAAGAAACAGCTGAGTTCGTGGCCCGTTGTTTGACATGCCAGAGAGTTAAAGGGGAACAACGACGACCACAAGGTAAGATTCAGTCTCTTGAGGTACCTGAGTGGAAGTGGGAATCCATTTCTATGGATTTTATCGTGGGTTTGCCAAAGAGTCATTAGGGTAACAACATGATATGGGTTATAGTGGATCGACTGACCAAGTCAGCTCATTTTGTGCCAATAAAAGATACATGGACTAAAGTACAATTAGCTATGGCCTATCGAAAGAATGTGCTAAGGTTACATGGGGTGCCTAAAGACATAGTATCTGACAGAGATGCGAGGTTTATCTCAAGGTTTTGGAAAGAGTTGCAGGAGTCTTTAGGAACAACATTGAAGATGAGTACAACTTTTCATCCTGCAACATATGGTCAGACAGAGAGAACAATCAAGACTCTTGAGGATATGTTACGAGCTTGTGTGATGGATTTTGGTGGTAGCTGGGAACAGAGGTTGGATTTGATTGAGTTTTCCTACAACAACAACTATCACACTAGTATTGGCATGGCGCATTTGAGGCTTTATATGGGAGGAGATGTAGGAGTCCGATTTGTTGGGACGACAGTGCTGAGGCAGTGGTTTTAGGACCAGAGATGGTACATGAGATGGTGTGGACACGGGGGCCACGGGGGCGCTTGGGAAACAAGCATTTGCATTTGTGGAGTCGTCACCAATTTATTGTGGAAAATTGGAAACCGTTCGAATACCTCGTGCCATGTCAAGACACAAAGTAGTGACATGAATACCAAGAACTCGTTACCCCTAGCATTCTATGTCTAGAATGACTCTCGTGGATGCCAATGAACACGGATGTTCACAGAGATCTAGAGTAAGGGGTGAGGGTACGTATTAGGAAGCTCTTTTGACCGAACACCTAATCCCGCCCACCTCGATAGCGGCCTCTACTAATGATTAGGGAAAATCGTCTATACTCGATATATTGTCGATTTATATGCATACAATGCAACATCCAAGTTTTGATCCTAGCATGTGAAGATTAACTAAGTCGGTGAACACGTAATTTAGCATACAATAGATGTCAAAGTAGGGATTTAAGCTCAATTACATGTGAAGGCATACAAATGATACAAGAAATACAATAATGAAATTACAATAAAGAAAATACAATAATTACATCGGATTCAATGATTTATGTCGAAAATACTTCCAAAACGGATAATTTGAGAAAGAATAAAATAAAGGAACGAACAGATTATTAGGCGATAATACTATTAATAGTTAATTAAATACGTAAGCTAATTAAACTAGGTCAAGACAGAATGGAAGTTCAGAGACAGAAATCATCCTGGAGCAGTAGCAGCAGCGCCCTGCAGAATAAGCGCAGAGATCTTTGCGTTTGTTCCAAGGGTGAGTTCTGGCTGTGAAGCCGGAACTGCAAATCGTTAATGTTCGTTAGTGAATTTAAGGATTGATTACGATATTAGACTCAGATGGAAGTGATTTAACAGATTAATTACATGCGAATGAGTCATAAAAGCAATAAAATATGGATGAAATGAACGCAAACGAATTAATTACATGAACGAAGGATTGGTTAGTGATATAGGTGAACTAAATAGGTTAAACAAGACAAATTAATGAGGAACTAATGATGAATATGACAATAGACAGATGGAAATATACCAAAGATCGAATTCCAGAAACTCAATATGAAAGAATCGAATCTCTACAACCCGGATTGATTTTAATGACGAAAACCCGCAAATATTGGATTACTTGGGATTTAAGTCGGGATTAACGATGAATTATACGCATTAATGATGATAAACAATATACATGTGAAATTATTGTGCTTGTATGTCAAAGAATTGAAGAACAAACAAGACAAATAATGAACGATGAATTGACAGAGGACGAAGGAAGAAGAAAGGAAGCAGGAACTGCGGCAGCCTCACGAAGAGGCGCAGCAGGTGCTACGTCCCTTCCAAGAGGCGCAGCAGTTGCTGCGTCCTTTCTCGACGGTCATCTTCTGGTAATCCGTAAAAAGGGTTTTAAAGCATGGTTTTATAAATCGGTTTTAAGAAGTATTTTCGACATAAACCTTACATTAATGATACAAAAAGTAAATAACAATAATAAAAGAGAGATTTACAGTCTCAGACTTACATGTTTGATGAAACGAGATGAACTAAGTTTATGATTAGTGATGCTCGACTCGAATGTAACGAAAGTGCCCTCGTAAGAGGAAAACGATTAAGATTAGTTAAGTTGATTGATTGTGGAGTTGGTCAAATTGGTCGGTCATGCAAACGAGGGTGGTAATCAGAAGGATCCGAGCTTACGTGGTCGAATGTTCAAGCACGTAGACGCCAAAAAGTAAGAACGTGGTCTAGAATGCAAAGGGAGAAGAGAAGGGCGGACACTCGCGTGAGAAATATGAGGAGTAAAGGCTCCTATTTATACTAATCACACAGAGGAATAGGGTTTTCGGAGAAACTTTGGAAGTGAATCTCGAAAAGATATGAAAAGATACGAAAAATACGCGAGAAAGGACACGGGAAGAGGCGCGGCGATCCATCGTCTCTTGGAAGAGTCGCAACACCTGCGTCTGTTCCCAAGTGGTTTCCTCTGCGGAAAGAAAGATTTCCGTGTTTGGTTTATGGAATGACGGGATAATCTTATTTTCCTTAATATTTTGTATGAATATTACGGGAAATACTTTACCAAAGAATAAAAGATTGTGAAAGATTTATAAAATATGGAATAGAAATATCCGGAACATTCCAACATTCGACTCGGGATTTGGCGGTTATCAGAAAATGAAGACGGTTTTAGGCCCGGACTCCAAATGTACTCTAATTACTGTCAAAACGACCGTATCGGCGCGTAGATGACAATTAAGAGGTAGACATCAATGTTTGAGCAATCACTTGACGATAAACTTACGAACTGTCACAAATAGTTCCGCGTACCAAACATGCGGCCCAATCATCACCGGGTGGTTTGCGGGAGGTGCAGAAATGAGGTATCTACAGAGCCTCCAGTTTGACTGAGGCTTGGACAAGGCGAAAGTCAAAGTATAGCCATCTGGTCAATCGAAGATTACAACCTGACGACTATGGCGACGCGAGGCGGCTCAAGGGGTCTGAGTCAAGGACCTGTCGTCGGGAACATTTTAGAGTCTGTCGACTTTCGGGGAGGGTCGTTTAAAGTTCATTAGACTACGTGGGGAGGCTCGCCAGCCATAAGAAGAGATCATACCTGAAACTTCTTGAGAGACGTTTTCGGAGGTGCATAAGAGCTAAGGGTAAGCGTAGGAGCTAAAGGATAAGCGTAGGAGCTAAAGGGTAAGACCTAAAAGATAAGTAAGGATTGTGCTAGGGTGTGGGACCCTAAAAGAGAGCATCAATGGGAAGGAGGCCTAAAATATAAACTGAGGGGTAACTAAGGCTCGAGTGTAAGAACTCTGCCGGTTTGGGAACCTCTGGAGAACGACACCTTTATCGCACTCCGTGGGAAAACAGGAAATATTGTGGGTAGCAGGACACAGGCGGGAACTGCTGGGAGAAATCTGCTGTATGTCATGAACTCTCATTGGGGAATCCTTATCAGGAACTTATCTCCATGTCTCGAGAGGGATTGTCTATCCGCTTACTCTCGCTGGGGGAATATAATGGAGGTGTGTCGAAACAGCTGTCGGGGAATACGTGCTCGTTGTGACAAGCAAGGTCTTGGAAGCAATAAATAATGTATAACAGTCTGCCGTTGTCTTAGAAATGCGGGTCTGAACGAAGAATAATCGTCAAACGACCAAAAAAGATAAAACGGCAATGGGGAAGGGGCGCACCAAAGATGGGCCCACAAATAACGAACTCATAACGAATTTTTGGAAATTCGTATGAAGGGAAGCTAAGGAAGAGGCACAGCAAGAGCTGCGTCTCTTGGAATAGGCCCAGCACCTGCTGCGTCTGTTCCTTAGTGTGTCTTTTCTGCGTAAAAACGCGATGAAACAGAGGGTTTCATTCATTTGTTTCGAAACATAAATGATCCATTTCTCTCTCAAACTTCAACCATTTCCATCAAAATTTGATCCAAAAGCTTGCATTCGCTATGACTAATCGAGTTATGTATATCATTCTTGCATTAATCTTCTATAACGGACGAATTGGATCGACAAAATTTAGGGTTTTCAACCCTAAAATGTCGAAAATTTGGGGCTTTTCCCCCAAATGATCTTGCCTTGTAAAATTGACCATGTAAATGGCTAATTGTTAGTATAAGGATCATAACCATGTATTTGTTTCGAATTTTCTTTGAGTTTTGAGAATTTGAGTGAAATTGAGACGGTTTCACAGCTAAATCGTAAATTGCTTCGAAAATGGCCTTAGGCTTGCCCATTTGCGATGAAAATTGACATTTGGAATCCTTTAATGATGGGTAAACTTCCTACCATCTCGGAGTTTTGGTTTGTGACGGCTTTTTCAGGGCACCTTTCTAGGGTATAATCGCCGTTGTAACGAAATGCTGCCAAAATTTCGACTTGAACCCATGACTAGGCTTCAACTTAGGCTTAACTTAACCCAAATTATCACATGAGTGATCGGGTTTGTGGGAATACGGGCAAAGATGGCGAGAAAAGAGCGATTTCGGGGCTTCTAAAACTCGAAAATCCCCTAATCAAGGCTCGTCGTCACTTGACGCGGCCTAAAATTACTTTAATTTTGCAGGTGACGAGGCTTCTACTTCTGGGAGGGGTCCCATGGTGATAGACACTGCTGTTGATGCTTCTCGTGCTCTCGAGGAGGCTTTCGCTGCGGCTAGGGCAGCCGGGGAGGTTGCTGAGGACGAGATCCTCGAGGAGCAGGTTGCTGAGGAGGAGGAGGCCCCGAGGCGGGCCAACGTGGGACGAGGAGGTCGCTAGCTGAGGGGAGCACCTGCGTGGGCTGAGACCTGGGACAGCAGGCACTTGCTTTGGGCTGCGGAGGGTCACCTGTCCTATAGGACGGTGAAGAGCTTGATAATCCTTGAATTCATTACTCATCACTCATATTCTTTCGTTTAATTCGCTCCAATTTCTTTTCTAATTTCATTCAAACTAAAGATAGCTTTTGTTTCAAATCACAATAGGAGGTCGGGAACATCAGATCGTTCTCGGGCTACACGGCGGCTATGGAGTGCTACGAGAGGCTGTCGGCGGAGGGGCGGGCCATGATCGAGCGTGGAGCGTTCGGCGCCCTGGTGCAGGCTGTAGACACCTCGTTTCTGCACCTCTCGCAAACCACCCGGTGATGATTGGGCCGCATGTTTGATTCGCGGAACGATTTGTAACAGTTCGTAAGATTATCGTCAAGTGATTGCTCAAATAATAATGTCAACCTCTTAAATGTCATCTACGTCCCGATACGGTCGTTTTGGCAGTAATTAGAGTACATTCGGAGTCCGGGTCAAAAACCGTCTCCATTTTCTGATAACTGTTAAATCCCGAGTCAGAATGTTCTGGAATGTTCCGGATATTTCTATTCCATATTTCTCAAATTTTATCTTTTGGCAAATAATATCCCGTAATATTCACAAGATAATCGAATTAATTCCGTCCTACCATAACTTAAACGCGGAAATCTTTCTTAAGCAGGAGGAAACCTCCTGGGAATAGACGCAACGGCCAGTCTTTGCGCCTCTTCCAAGAGACGCAGCGGTGGGCCTGCGCCTCTTCCCAGGCCCTTCTTTGCATGATTTACGTATCTTTTTCATATCTTTCCGAGATTCACTTCCAAAGAGTCTCCGAAACCCTATTCCTTCACGTGATTAGTATAAATAGGAGCTTTCGTTCCTCATATTTCTCACGCGAGTGTCCGCCCTTCTCTTCTCCCTTTGCATTCTAGACTTCGTTCTTACTAATTGGCGCCTACGTGCTTGGACTTCCGACCACGTAAGCTCGGATCTTTCCGGGTACCAGCCTCTCCGTTGCATGACCGACCAATTTGACCACTACACTCAATCAATCTAATTAATCAACTTGTTTTAAATCGTTTTCCTCTTACGAGGGCACTCTTTCCTTGCATTCGCGTCGAGCATCACTAATCGATCTTCTTAGTTCTTCTCGTTCCGTCAACATGTAAGTCTGAGGGTGTATTAATCCCTTTTATTTATTGTATTTTAATTATTGTATAACAATTGTAAGGTTTACGTCGAAAGTACCTCATTAAAACCGATTTCTAAAACCGTCTTTAAAACCTTTTTGCGGATTTCCGGTAGATGAGGCGTCGAGAAAAGACGCAGCAACCGCGCCTCTTCGAAGGAGCGCAGCACTCGCTGCGCCTCTTCGTGAGGCCGCCAGATTCCTCGCTTCTTTTCTTCTTCCTCCTTCCTCTGTAATTCGTATCAAATTTATTTCTTTTGTTTTGTTCGTCTGTTAATTCGTTCACATGACAGTTTAATAATTCATATGTATATTATCCATCATCATCAACATGTTTAAATCATCATAAATCCGACTCAAATCCTAAATAATCAATATTTACGGGTTTTCGTCATTAAATTCAATTCGAGTTTTAGGGATTCAATTCGTTCATGTTGGATTTCTGGGATTCATCGTTGATATATTTTCACCTGTTTTAATCCGTCGTCGTTCATCATGTTTAGTTAATAATTCGTTAGTTAGTTTAATTAATCATTCATTAACATCGACCCTTCACATAATTAATCCGTTTATTTCCGTCTCATCCATGTTTTACTGTTTTATGACCTCAATCATATGTAAATAATTCATTAATCACTTTCATCCGAGTCTAATATCGAAATCAATCCTTAAAATTAACAAATAACATTAACGATTTGCGCTTCGGCTTCACACGACCCAGAACTCACCCTTGAAAGATTTAAGAATCACAGCTGCGCACCTCTTCCAAAGGGCGCGATTACTGCGCGCTGTTCGAGGTGAATTCTGTCCCGAACTCCTTTTCTGCCTTGACGTAGTTTAATTAGTAAGCGTATTAATCAACTAATAATCGTATTATCACCTTCTGACTTGTTCGTATTTCTTTGTTTTATTTTCTTATTTCCTTTCTCAAAATTATCCGTTTTAAAGGTATTTTCGACATAAATCGCCTATTCCAATGTAATTTTCATTATTGTTATTATTTCGTATCATTTGTATGCTTCACATGTAAATGAACATTAAATCCTACTTCGACATTAATTGTTTGCTAATTACATGTCAACCGACTTAGTCTAATTCTCACATGCTAGGATTAATCTATGGATGTTGCATTGCATGCATATAGCCGACGATATATCAAGTACGAATAACTTCCCTAATCATTAGTAGAGGCCGCTATCGAGGCGGGCGGGATTAGGTGTTCGATCAAAAGAGCTTCCTAATACGTACCTCACCCCTTACTCCAGATCTCCGTGAGCACCCGTGTTCATTGGCATCCACGCGAGTCATTCTAGACATAGAATGCTAAGGGTAACGATTGCTTAGTGTTCATGTCACTACTTTGTGTCTTGACGTGACACGAGGTATTCGAACGGTTCCAATTTCCCATAAAAATTGGTGGCGACTCCATACAAAATGCAAACGCTTGTTTTCGAGCCCTTCACCAAGCGCCCCGTGGGCGGCCCGCGTCCACGGTTTGGCGACTCATTGGGATATACACTTACGTGTAGCTAAGGGTGAAACTTGAACAAGGTTAGGGAATAAGTTTGTACAAGACAATTGTCAGTTTTCATAACTCGGTCTTCCTAGACCGTTTAATTCGGCCTTCCTAGGCCCAACCCAACCCATTCGACCAATCGTCCCGTCTAAACGGTCCTAATTCTTATTTGGGCCTAAAGATGGATAACGATTGACGTCATCCATACCATGATGCTTACTCTTGTTTGTATCAAGGGCCTTCACTACTTGAGGAAATGGACTAGGAATCGGCCTTACTCTTGTTTGGCACGAGCCTCTCCACAGACTTCGGGTTTGATGGTTCGGTATGGCAACCCACCCTTTAAACCAAAACCCTTTTAAATGCACTCAGCATCCCGTTATAATGCTTGTATAAATGTGTAAACCTTATGTGATCACCATTTCTAAACAAAACCATGACGAATTTTCAAAAAAATCAAAACCCGTTTTCAATCAAGAATTTCGGAATAGGGCCTTTAATTAGCACAAAATCCGGTCAAAACTCTGTCCGTTTGTCATGTCAAAATTCGGGCCACAAGCCCATTTCAAACCTCACCTCGAGTCCACTCCTATAACTACACTACAGTTGGCTAGGACACACATTTTCAAAGACCTTGTCTTTCTTCAAAACTCACTCAACACAAGTGGCACAGACCCACTTCACGAGTCAAAACTTTTCCTCTTTTAGCAAGTGTGATGGAATGGTCGATCGTGTTTTGATTCGTCGCCGATCTCTTATCCAGTTTCCAAGATGCCTGGGTCAAGTGATGATACGAACCTCCAGCAAATTCAAGAGAGTAATGATCGAATCCTAGCCGCGATAGCCCAAATGCAAATTACCCAAGAACAAACCTATGACCGCCTTGAGCTTATCGAAGGCCGTATCTTTGATGTAGAGGGAAAGCTACCTCCCCCTAAAGGTGGAGTGCTACAATTTTCCGATGACGAGTCTAAAGATGAGAATCTGTCCTAGGAACAACCGCAATGAGAAAAGACTCCAATACCTAGAGGAGCAATTGATGTACCTTAAGGGGGATGACATTTACAGGGAAAACAATCGCAAGTATGAAGCCGTCAATTCCAAATTGCCAACTAACTTTAGCATGACGGATATCCCTAAGTTCAAGGGGCACGAGAACCCTTTGAACCACATCCGAGCTTTCAAGGACTACATGTCTATCAAAGGCATCAAACCCGAGATGTTCTTAAGGATCTTTCCTTCATCTCTTGACACCATCCCAAAGCAATGGTTCTACACTTTAGATCACAAAAAGGTCGCTACTTGGGAGGACGCCGCCATCGAGTTCTCGAAACAATACGCGGATAATGCCGAGATCCAAGTCAACATGCGCACTCTAGAGGTTCTTACCCAAAATGACAAGGAAGGATTCACCGACTTCCTAAGTAGGTGGAGGAAGACTAGTACTCAACTAGTTGAACGCCCGGATGAGGCCACTCTTGTGGAGAAGTTCGTGGACAATCTCAAGCCCATATATGCCAACCATTTGAGATATCAAAACATCAAGACTTTCAAAGACTTAACCGTGTTAGGGACACGAATTGAAGATGACATCCGCAAAGGACTCTTGTCCAAAACGGTAGGCCGAGGATATCAAGGGTCCACAAGTCGTTCATACGGCTCTACTAGCAAGACCGACGAAGTTAACCTTCTCGAGCCATCCAAGAAAACTAGCCCACCAAGGAAATTCACAAACCTTGGAGATACGTACTCCAACGCTCTAAAAAGACTAATGAAGCAAGGTAAACTCCAACCCATTGGGCCTACTCCCGAACCTGAAAGGAAGTCCAAATTCGGGATGAAAATTCCTCCGTGAATACCATAGGGGCAAGGGGCATGACACAGAAAAATGCTACAAATTGAAACATGTGCTACAAGATATGATTGAAGATGGCCGACTTCCAATTCCACCAGGAGGTAAGCCCAACAACACTCAGAATCCTCTTGGAGTTCTAGTGATTACAAGTGACGAATCTACCTTAGATTGCTCACATCTCATCTCTCCCACCGAAAACGACATTCATGCAATTGAGAAAGAAAAGCTTTACTCCACTATCTCCCCTACCATTTCCGACTTCATCGCATGGGCAAGGAGTGTAGATAGACAAGTGTGGGAACTAGAAAACATGGTAACGACCTTACGCGATCCCAAGGCAACGCCTAAAGAACGCGTACCATTGACCTTCTCTCAAAATGCCACTATGCAAGAAGTAGTCGCCGTGGTCGACAAGCTAGTCGATCAAATCATACAACTAGAAAGTGACATCATGAGGATGAAGGAACTAGCTGCAATCAATGGAGTTTGGGCCGATGATGATGAAGACGAGTATCTCATCGAAAACTCTTTAGTAAAGGAAATAGTCCAAAATGGTGAAGACCAAGATGTGGACCACCTAACTCGTTCGGGTCGCCCATATCAAAGCACCACTCAAAACGGTCCAACCAACGTCATCACACCAAATGACAACGAAGACGACCCCACTGATCATTTGCTCAAGCAATTACAGAAAACCAAGGCTGATCTTTCAGTCTGGCAACTAGTGGCAAGCTCCTTTCCACACCGCCAAGCTTTACTGCAAGCTTTGGCCAAATTAAATGTAGCACATAACTCTACTCCTGAAGATGTAGTCAACTTGGTCTTCCAAGAATCACCCAAGCTAAGTAATCCTATTACTTTCTCAGACGAAGACTTGCCACCCTTCGGCGCCAATCCACAACCTTGCTCTATACATCATCACGTCATCCTGTCTAAAGAAAAATGTGCCAATGACCTTGGTAGATGATGGCTCCGCGGTCAACGTCATACCCCTCAAAACGGCATACAAACTAGGCATGAAAGAGTCGGACTGGACCCCTACAAATCAAGGTGTACGTGCATATGACGGTACACGACGAAAAGTGGTAGGACTTGCTAACCTAACCATAGCAACGGGACCAATCGAACGAAAGGTTAACTTCCAAATAGTGGACATCGAAGCTTCATTCAACATACTTCTGGGAAGGCCTTGGATTCATGCTTCCAAAGCAGTAACATCCACCCTTCATCAAAAGATCAAGATCCCACTAAATGGCAAAGTTGTGACGATTACTTCGTCACCCATCAAGGCCATAATTGAGAAGCAATCAAATAATCAAGTCCTTGCGGATCCCATATACGAACTTGGGGGCTTCCAAAGTGTGAATGTTATAGAAAGTGAGTTGGCACCCTTATACTATAATCCATACTCTAACTTAGTGGTCAACCACATACTCAAAAATCAGGGATACTTCCCTGGAATGCCTTTGAACCCGATTCGGAAGAACACCTTCGCGCCATACAAGAAAGGCAACTCATCGAGAATACCACTTGGACTAGGGTACAAACCCACAACAGAAGAAGTTCTCGAAATGCTTGCCCAAGTCCAAAATCGCAAGTATGTAGGAGTCCAAATGAGGCCATATCTCCCTACCTTGAATGGATACTTCGTTCAAGAAGGAAGTTCGGAACTCTTTCATGGATTTCCCGAACCTTGGCATTACCTCGAGAGGAAGTTAGCCGGAATCGAGATCTTTCACGATTGCTACTTCATCCCTCCAGAAACGGTTCCTACCGTCAAAACCCGTCAAGCACCTTGCTTAGACGAGCAAGCTGTTAGCCTTTTGTTTGGAGAGGACCGATTTGTTAAGGCCGCGCAAGATGAGATCATTACTACGATACTTCAAGACGATCGCTTCAACCCCACCGCATTGATCACGAAATCGACACAAAGCGTGAAAGAAGGATGGAGAAAATCAATCAAATGGACCAACAATCAAGGAAGACTCTTCAAGCTCACCACCGGAGAAGGAGAGATGTTCAAAGAAGAACCGAAGACGACGAGTTCGAATCGGAATCGAGTCGGAGTCGAGTCGAGTCAAAGTCTAGAGAAGTCATTAGAGAGTCTACTCCTGTCGTCACCCCCACTCCCTTCGTTTCTCCTAGCTTATTTTCAAATAGCCACGAGTTCGGGAAATGCCCCAATTACTATCCCTTTACCGCCACCGACCATGGATCGTTGGCTTCTTTGTTTCAACTTTACTCAAATCTTAATATGAATAAATCGGGTTACGCTTACTCTTTGCGTTATCTTGAGTACAATTCATTTTATGATGATGATACTGAGGATGACCAAGACCCAGACTTGACCGAAATACCTCCCTACGTAGCTAAAGAAATACTACAGGAAGGGGAAGGGGGACCTGTAATTGAGGACACCGAACCCATCAATGTAGGAACTGAACTAGAACCCAAAGAACTTAGGATAGGGACTACCTTGAGCTCTACCGAACGGGCCGACCTCATAGACCTCCTAAATGAATTCAAAGACGTTTTCGCTTGGTCCTACAAAGACATGCCAGGGATCGACAGGGATATCGCCGAACATAGGATTCCGATTAAGCCAGGTTTCAAACCTGTGAAACAGAAACTTCGACGAATGAGAACAGAGTGGGCTCTAAAGATTAAGGAAGAAGTTGACAAACAATTCAAAGCCGGGTTCATCAAAGTTTCCGAGTATTCTGACTGGGTAGCTAACATAGTACCCGTACCCAAAAAGGATGGGAGAATCCGAGTTTGCGTTGACTTTAGGGATTTGAACAAAGCGAGTCCAAAAGATGACTTCCCTCTACCTCACATCGACATATTAGTGGACAATCTGCACCACGCATTACTATCCTTCATGGATGGATATGCGGGTTATAACCAAATCAAAATGGCCATGGAAGACATGCATAAGACCGCGTTCGTCACCCAATGGGGAACCTATTGCTATACAGTAATGCCGTTCGGATTGATCAACGCGGGAGCTACATACCAACGCACCGCGACTACACTCCTACATGACATGATGCATAAAGAAGTCGAGGTATATGTAGATGACATGATCGTCAAATCCAAGGAAAGAGAGGGACATATTGCGAACCTTCGCAAGTTCTTCGCAAGGCTACGGAAGTACAACATGAGACTCAATCCTCGAAAATGCACATTTGGGGTAACATCCGCAAACTCCTAGGATACGTCGTTGTGACGGGGTATAGAAATAGATCCTTCCAAAATCAAAGCTCCGATCGAAATGCCACAACCTCAAACAGAAAAAGAAGTCAGAGGATTCCTGGAAAAGTTCAATACATAAGTCGATTCATATCGAAACTTACGATGATTTGCGAGCCTATCTTCAAGAAACTCAAGAAAACAGACCACACCATGTGGGATGATGATTGTCAAAAGGCGTTCGACCGAATCAAGGAAATATTGGCTAAACCACCAGTGCTCATGCCACCACAACAAGATCAACCTCTTGGTTTGTATCTCACGGTAACCGAAACCGCCATGGGTGCCATGCTAGCTCAAACCGTAGGAAGTGAAGAAAGAGCTATTTACTATCTAAGTAAGAAGTTCTTGGAATACGAGTGCAAATACTCACAACTCGAAAAGACATGCCTCGCTCTTGTGTGGGCAACGAAGAAGCTACGTCACTACATGCTTAGCTACTCCGTCAAGATATTCTCCAAAATGGATCCGGTCAAATACCTCTTCGAGAAACCCGTTCTCAACGGACGTCTGGCAAGATGGACCATGATGCTCTCAGAATTTGACCTCAAATATGTGCCACTGAAAGTTATAAAGGGTCGCGCCGTCGCCGAATTCTTCGCAGAAAATCCCATCAACGACGCACAAACTATAGATACTTGGTCATTTCCCGACGAGGATATACTTCAAACAGATGTAGACTCCTGGGATCTATACTTCGATGGAGCATCAAACCTGCGAGGATTTGGGATAGGAGTGTTGCTCATTTCTCCTGAAGGTGAGCATACACCGATCGCTGTCAAACTCGACTTCGAGGTGACAAACAACGCCGCAGAGTATGAGGCTTGTCTAATTGGACTACAAGCGGCAGTAAGCTTAGGCATCAAAAACCTCCGAGTGCATGGAGATTCATCACGATCATCAACCAAGTTACGGGATCCTGGAAAATCCGAAGTGAAAGCCTAGCACCCTATCGGGCTAGGATAGACCAAGTCGCTCAATTCTTTGATCACGTAACCTACTTACACCTACCTCGAGAAGAAAATCAATTTGCAGACGCTCTTGCGAAACTTGCATCTTTGATAAACATGCCAGATTACATGATGGAAATGCCTTTGTGTATCGAACGACGGTCGGAGCCGCTTATGTCCATCAAATTACCGATGAAGAAGAAATCGCACAGAACCCCGGTTCCAAGCAATCCTGAACTTCAAGCTTAATGGTACCTATCCACCGGATATGGACAAGAGGGGACAACGAGCTATACGCCTATTGTCTTCACAATACGTTCTCATGCAAGGAGAATTATACAAAAGAACACCTCTTGGTGTAGTTCTACGTTGCCTTGATCATTCACAGGCACGAAAAGTGATGGAAGAAGTCCACGACGGAGAATGCGGTCCTCACATGAGTGGACCTATGATGGCAAAGAAAATCACACGTCTAGGGTACTATTGGACCACAATGGAATCTGATTGCCTCAAATATGTGAGACATTGCCACAACTGTCAAATCTTCGGGAACGTACAACATGTCCCTCCTTCGTTGCTCTATACGATGACATCTCCTTGGCCATTCTCCGCATGGGGAATTGACATAATCGGAAAATAACCCCTCACCGAACAAGAGGTCACTGTTTCATCCTAGTGGCAATTGACTACTTCACCAAGTGGGTAGAAGCGGCTTCCTACACCGCTCTTACGGCCAAAAATGTAGCCAAATTCATACAAAACAACATCATCTGCCGATATGGTTGCCCACATGAGATCATTAGCGATAATGGGTCCCACTTCCAAGCCGAAACCGAACAATTGCTAGCCAAGTACAAGATTAAGCATCACCACTCCTCGCCCTATAGACCACAGACTAACGGCGCGGTAGAGGCGGCTAACAAGAATGTCGTCACAATCCTCAAGAAAATGACTGACAATTACAGAGATTAGCCAAGCAAAATACCCTTCACTTTGTGGGGGTATCGTACATCAGTCAGGACGCCCACTGGGGCTACTCCTTTCTATTTGACTTACGGCATGGAAGCCGTACAACCAGTCAAGCTAGAAATACCATCCCTGCGTATTCTGCTAGAAAGTCAAATCCCGGAAGCCGATTGGAAAAGGGATAGATATGAAGAACTCATCCTCCTGGATGAACGTAGGCTACGTGCCTTACATAATGTCCAAACATATCAAGCACGTATCAAACGAGCTTTCAACAAAAGGGTTAGGCCAAGAAACATCAAAGAAGGAGACTTAGTTCTCAAATCGGTCGAGCTCTTTTACAATGTCGACCCAAGGGGAAAATTCAAACCTAATCTGGGCCGGACCATATCTAGTCAAATCAATACTCCCGTGGGGTGTGCGGTTAGAATCACAGACCTAGATGGGAATGAGTTTTCAAACCCCACAAATCTCGACCAACTGAAACGATACTATGCCTAGAATAGGAACAAAAACGCGCCTCGCGTAAACCTACGTGTCGCTCTTGTGGCACTAAATAAACGGCCCCTGGCCCATTTGAATGTCACTATGCTCTTGCATCTTGGCAAACTTGTCATCCTCACATCATCAAACAAACTAAATTCGCACCTCCCGAGTAAGCAAAAGCTCATGCTTATTTTCTATGTTCATTACAAGCTCTTGCTTCGAACAATTATTCTTTTACATTTACTCGAACTACGCGTAAGGGTTTGATTTCGCTTTTTTTTTTAAGTGAATACGTAGGCAATCCTTCGCGGGATTAAACCCACCATTATATTTAAAATGTAAATAGAAGGACATTTGCATTGCATATGAAATTCGACAAGAATAATTAAAGAAAATCACAACGGTTTCATAACCATTTAACCTTTTATTTCATTCAATTTCTAATAATAATAATACGACAAATAATAAAAATAGATTAGGCTAGGATTCTAAAAATCCCTCCTTTCTTATTACAACAATAATAATAATAATCAAATAATAAATAAGACTTGGGCTATTCCTCCATCTTTCCCTTGCCCTTGTCGTTCTTGTCATATTTCTTGTCACGACCTCGAGCTTCTGGTCGCTCTTGCACCACTTCCGGACCTAATCACCAACGATCTTTCTCGAGGCCCGACTCTTCCATTCTTGCCAACCACCATCTCTGCGACAGGAGTAGTCTTCGATTTCTTCGAAGGATGAATGACTTGAAACCCGGCTTCTTCTTCTCCTTCGATCGATGCTTCTCCTTCTCTTTCTCTCCCTCGCGCACCTTGTAGTCAACGGGCTCGCGCTTCCTCGATCTTCGCGCTCTTCCGAAGTTGCAGCCTTCCTCCACCTCAGATAAGAGTCCGACACCCACAAGGCATTGGAGGAGAAATTCAAGAACCACATGTTTCTTTGGGCCCACTTCATAGCCCACTCTCTTCGGCTCTCTGTAGTAAGTGCCATAGCGATCATGAACGTGTCAAGCCTAGGGATCATCTGCTTCAACCCAACTTGCCTCATCAATCTCTCAGGGAAGATGCATATCATAAACTCCAATCCAGAATGCGCACGGACCTAGTAGGATCCAAAGAAGACACTCCAAAGGATGACTTGAGGTGCCACCACGAAACGACCCACCGATCGGCGGGCCATCATCATTCTTCAACTTGTTCTTCCAATAGTCGCAGACCCGGGTGAAGTCCACCATGTCTGCAGTAGTGTCCTCATCGAAATCATACGGGCATGATATGAAAGTGCATGAACTGGGGGCTCGAGCAATCGGAGCCGTTCCATAAGCCAAACCTACCAAAAAACAGGTATTAGACACCCGCAAAAAAAAAAAAAAAAAAAAAAAAAAAAAAAAAAAAAAAAAAAACGAAAAAAACAAGAAAGGTGTCTTTTACCTGTAGGATAACGGGACTCCCCAAAAACGGAAGATCACGGTTGGATTTCCTATTATCCAAACCCAAAATGATCTCCCCTAGGCATAGACAAGCTGGGCTCCTGCGCAGCTCCATTTGCTCAATAAGACCCAATAGACGGGGATCACCTCGCAGTTCTTCATCAACATGTCCCTGGAAGACATATACATGAAGCAAACAGAATCCAAATGCTCTCCTCCTAGCAACATAAGAGACAGTAGGGTCGGCCCTGTTGATGAATCGTTCTACAAAGTCCAACATTCTCACGCCTTTCGGGGTAACTAAGCGATCCACCTCAAGTCTAGTAAGTCCAAGCAAATCTCTGAACTTACTCTTATACCCTTGAGCAGTAGAAGGGATGGCAGGTAAATGTTCGGGGTCCCACCCGCCAATAGCGAATAATTTCCTCCGGAAAAGGACAAATATCACCTCCTGGGAACGCAAAAACATGATAATTTGGGTCCCAATAATCAAGGCAAGCATCCAAGAACGGTTTTACAACCTTAATGAGTTTCAAACTCAATAAAGACCCAAGGTTATAAGCACCCATATCGTGTTTCTCAATGTTCGAAAACTCATTAGTCCATTCCTTCAAGCGAATCTCCAAAGTATTCATGATGATAATTTTCTCTTGAAAATTTATTGGGAGTTTTTATGTGTGAATCGACGAAGAAGAGACGGAAGAATTATATGATTTAAAGCTTCGTCGACGCTTCTATTTATACTAATTGCTGTTTCCAAAAATCCGTCAGAACCGACCTGCTTGGGAACAGGCGCGGCACCTGCTGCGCCTCTTCAAAGGGACGCAGCTCATGCTGCGCCTCTTCCCCAGCCTCACTTCTGTGATTTCCGCGTTTGGATCTTTCCTAATTCTATAAACGAATAATTTCCTATTCCTACGGGATTTTATTTTGGTAAATCCGAGAAATTTACCATGCTTCAGGTTTCCTTAATCCGCGGACGCGCATTTCGAGGCGACATCGACATTTTCCGCCATTTTTCTCACACTTTTATATTTAGTTTTCATTTTAATTCTTTTTTATTTCAACATTTACTTAGTCATTTCATTTTCTTAATTTCTTTTTTTTTTTCATTTTCTAACTTATAGATTTCTCTTTTTCTTTTTTTTTCGGGGGTAACCCTCCCTACCGTCCGGTCATTTCCGACAAAATTTTTGCATTTTTTGCGTTCCTTTCGAGTCTCATTTTGCGCTAATTAAAGGCCTTATGTGTATATAAAAATGTATGTGTTACGTGATTTTCTATGTAAATTCCGGCAGCATGACGGCGTAAACCATTGTCTACCAAACCTGTTCAAAAGCTAACCTGCAGGTACAAACAAAACAACCCAGCAGCAAAGGGCACTCAGGCCGTCGTATATACAACAAAAAAGCAAATGTACAAGCAAACTGGGGGCTTCGCCCCAAACAAGTCCAAATGTACAACTGGGGGCTTCGCCCCAAACAAAGTCCAAATCCAAGTAAACTGGGGGCTTGCGCCCCAAAACAAGTTCAAAAATGTTTCAAAAACGGATGTCCAAATGTACACAAAAGCTACTGCTGGGCACCCTCCAGCTCGGCAACCCTCGCCATAAGAGCGGCGATCTCGGCGTCCCGAAACTCGAGCTCCCTCGACAAGCGAGCCGTCTCCCTCCCATCGATCACCACCGATGCCGGGGTCTTCCCCGCAAAGTAATCTCGAACGTAGGAACTGGGTACCAAACCCGGCACCGCAACAGCCTTCGGCGACAGGTTCCAGCCGATCAACCTCCTCGCCTCGGCCGAATCCGCCCTCATGCCAGTCTCCGGCCACACCATCTCCTCGATCCCACACGGACTGAGAAATCATGCCGTAGTCCTCCAAGGTGACTCCCACCTCACCAAAAGGCAAGTGAAACGTGGAAGTCGTATCCCAAAATCGATCCAAGAAAGCGCGGACCAGGCTAAGGTTGGCCCGCAACTTCCTCTTCACGATATCCCTCCAGACCTGAACCAGGGGACCGAACGCTCCACGCTCGATCATGGCTCTCTCCTCCTCCGACAGCCGCTCGTAGTGCTCCATCGCCGTCGTGTACCCCGAGAACGACCGGATGTTCCCGGCCTCCTATTATGATTTGAAATAAAGCTATATTTAGTTTTGAGTGAATTTAAAAGAAATTTGAACAAAAATAGAAAAGGATAGGTAATGAGTTAGGGAATTCCTATTTACCAAGCTCTTCACCGTCCTGTAGGACAAGTGACCCTCTGCAGCCCACACAAGGTGCCTACTCTCCCAGGTCTCGGCCCACGCGGAGCACCTCTCGGACGACCCCTCGTCCGAGGTGGGCCCGTCTCGGAATCTCCTCCTCCTCAAGACCTCCTCCTCGGGAACCTCGTCCGCAGCAGCCATCACCGCAGCGGTGAAGGCCTGCTCTAGCGCCTCCTTAACAACAACGGCGTCTATGTCCATGGGATCTCTCCCAGAAGTAGAAGCATCGTCACCTGCAAACATTAAAACAAATTCAGGCCGCGTCCCATGACGACAAGCCTCTGTTAAGAAGTTTTCGAGCCTTCAAGGCCCCGGAATTCCCCATTTCTGGTCATCCTTGGCCATATTCCCACCAATTCAATCACTCATGTGATGAGTTGAGTCAAGTCAAGACAAAGTCAAGGCCTAGTCTCGGGTTCGAGTCGAAAATTCGGCAGCATTTCGCTATAATGGCGGTTATGCCCTAAAAAGTGTCCTGAAAAAGTTGTCACAAACCAAAATTTCAAGATGGTAGAAAGTTTACCCATCATCCCAGGGTCCCAAATATCAAGTTTCATCGCAAATGGGCAATCCTAAGGCCATTTTCGAAGCAATTTACGATCTAGCTGTGAAACCGTCTCAAAATTCGCTCAAGGGCTCAAAACTCGATGAAAATTCAAAGTAAATACATGGTTATGTTCCTAACATTACCTATTATCCATTCCTAGCATCAATTTGGCAAGACAAATCCATTTGGGGGAAAAGCCCCAAATTTTCGATCAAAAGGGTCGAAAACCCTAATGTTCGCGGCTCAAAATTCGACAAATGTGGAAGATTAATGCAAGATTAAAGCACATACCTCGATTAGTCATGTTTTAAGCAAGCTTTTGAATCCAACCTCGACGGAAATGGTGAAGATTTGAGAGAGAATGGAGTGATTTGTGTTTCGAATAAAATGAACATAAACCTTCTGACTTTCGCGTTTTTACGCAGAATTGCTGAATTGGGGAAAAGACGCAGCAGGTGCTGCGCCTCTTCCAAGAGACGCAGCTCTTGCTGCGCCTCTTCCTTTGTTTCCCTCCATATGGATTTTCAAAAATCCGTTATGAGTTCGTTATTTGTGGGCCCATCTTTGGTGCGCCTCTTCCTCGATGACATTTTTATCATTTTGGTCCGTTTCGACGATTTCCTTTCGTTCCGGCCCGCACTTTATCCCGCGCAGCAGTATTTCGCAGTATTGCTCAATTTTTATGTCCAGCGCAGTAGTATTTTGCAGTACTGCTCACTCAAGACTTTCTTTCGCGATGATTAAGATGCTCCTAGTCATCTGTCCCCAGCGCAGTAGTATTTTGCAGTACTGCTCACTCAAGACTTTCTTTCATGACGATCAAGATGTTCCTAGTCGTCGACATATTCTCCAACCCGAGTTCGCTTGAGACCAACGCAAGCAGATTCAACCTCCAAATTTCGCCAGAGTTCGCTTGAGACCGACGCAGCGGATCCCCGCGAGCTTTCTACCGACGTCCTGCTTGCTTTCAATATCTCTTGTTTCCCCCGAAGTTCGATTAAATCTCGGGTATGATCTCTTCTTATGGCTGGCGAGCCTCCTCACGTAGTCTAATGGACTTTAAACGACCCTCCCGATAGTCGACGGACTCTAAAATGTTCCCGACGACGGTCCTTGCTCGGACCCCTTGAGCCGCCTCGCGTCGCCATAGTCGTCGGGTTGTAATCTTCGATTGACCTGATGGCTATAATTTGACTTTCGCCTTGTCCAAGCCTCGGTCAAAGTGGGGCTCAGAGACACCTCGTTTCGCACCTCTCGCAAACCACCCGGTGATGATTGGGCCGCATGTTTGATTCGCGGAACGATTTGTGACAATTCGTAAGATTATCGTCAAGTGATTGCTCAAATATTAATGTCAACCTCTTAAATGTCATCTACGTCCCGATACGGTCGTTTTGGCGATAATTAGAGTACATTCGAGTCCGGTCAAAAACCGTCTCCATTTTCTCGATAATCTGTTAAATCCCGAGTCGAATGTTCGGAATGTTCCGGATATTTCTATTCAATATTTCTCAAATTTTATCTTTTGGCAAATAATATCCCGTAATATTCACAAGATAATCGAATTAATTCCGTCCTACCATAACTTAAACGCGGAAATCTTTCTTAGCGGAGGAAACCTCCTGGGAATAGACGCAACAGTCTGCGCGCTCTTCCAAGAGACGCGATGGGCTGCTGCGCCTCTTCCCAAGCCCTTCTTTGCATGATTTACGTATCTTTTTCATATCTTTCCGAGATTCACTTCCAAAGAGTCTCCGAAACCCTATTCCTTCACGTGATTAGTATAAATAGGAGCTTTCGTTCCTCATATTTCTCACGCGAGTGTCCGCCCTTCTCTTCTCCCTTTGCATTCTAGACTTCGTTCTTACTAATTGGCGCCTACGTGCTTGGACTTCCGACCACGTAAGCTCAGATCTTTCCGGGTACCAGCCTCTCCGTTGCATGACCGACCAATTTGACCACTACACTCAATCAATCTAATTAATCAACTTGTTTTAAATCGTTTTCCTCTTACGAGGGCACTTTTTCCTTGCATTCGCGTCGAGCATCACTAATCGATCTTCTTAGTTCTTCTCGTTCCGTCAACATGTAAGTCTGAGGGTGTATTAATCCCTTTTATTTATTGTATTTTAATTATTGTATAACAATTGTAAGGTTTACGTCGAAAGTACCTCATTAAAACCGATTTCTAAAACCGTCTTTAAAACCTTTTTTGCGGATTTCCAGTAGACAGACGTCGAGAAAAGACGCAGCAACCGCTGCGCCTCTTCGAAGGAGCGCAGCACCTGCTGCGCCTCTTCGTGAGGCTGCCGCAGTTCCTGCTTCTTTTCTTCTTCCTCCGTCCTCTGTAATTCGTATCAAATTTATTTCTTTTGTTTTGTTCGTCTGTTAATTCGTTCACATGATAGATTAATAATTCATATGTATATTATCCATCATCATCAACATGTTTAAATCATCATAAATCCGACTCAAATCCCAAATAATCAATATTTACGGGTTTTCGTCATTAAATTCAATTCGAGTTTTAGGGATTCAATTCGTTCATGTTGGA